>NC_040036.1:66368391-66524763 GCF_003713205.1 Coffea eugenioides
ATTCACCATTTTTCTTTCTCCATAGCCGGATCTCTCTCTCTCCCTTGCAAGAAGGAGAAAAAACCTCTTCAATCTTCAAGCTTTCCACTAGCAAATCATCTCAATCAAGCACATAAATTAGTTTCCTTTCCATACAACTTTTCTAGTTGGTGATAGTGGGTGGTTTAGTGAAGCTTTTTGGAAGAGCTAAGGTGTCCATCATCTTCCTCTCTCTTGTTATTAGGTGAGTGATGCTTAAACTTGCCTCCTATACTTACTGATGGTTTATTTTGGTGCCTAATGGTGGCTTTGAGTAATGGAATATGTTGATTTATTTCTTTGATTTGAAGAGTTTTGGTGAAGTTTTCTAATTTTATGATGATTTTTTCTTGGGGTTTAAAATTGGTTATGATGGTGTGGTTTGTTTAGATGATTGGTAATTGGTCTATATAGGCTCTAAGTAGGTGCAAATTAGTGATAAATGCAATTCAATTTGGAATTTGGAAAGAATTTCTGGAAAATTAGGGTTCCTTTGGTTCGAACATTCTGTCCGAAATTTAGGTCAATAGCTAGAAGGCCGAATTGGACTTTGCTCAAAACATGAAGTTGGTAGGTATTGATGAGTTTGAAGTGCCTGCAAATTTTTCAAGGGCATTTGGAGTAGTATAGAGTGAGTTCATGCAGTTTTTCTGTTGCTGTTTTTTTTGGTGAACAGAATGTCCGAACTGCGATAGTAATTGTCTGTTTTGACTGGTATTGGTTTGGATTTTGTTGTTGGTGTCTTCTGATGAAATGTAGCTTGATGTCTTAGCTTTCATATTCCTTTGGAATCAATGCTTTTGGACCTGTATAGACTGACTTGGACTGATTCCAGTTTTGTGTGATTTGGGAACCTGCAATTACGGTTCTGGGTTGGTTTTCTGCATTTTGACTTTAGTTGTGCTAGGATTTGGATTGAGAGGCCTTCCACATTGTTGTAGCCCCTTAAGTCCTGGATATCCCTGTAAATTTTCAGGATTAACGGAGTGGTATAACCTGAGTTATAAATGAAATACTCAGACCTGTTTTGACCGTCATATTCCGTTCTGTTCTTATATCCGGACAGTTTACGACTGGAACTTTGGCTTCACGTTTGACTAGGTTACAAGCTGTTTGGGCTTGCGACCAAAACACCAAACTTATAGCTCTATATCATAGCTTCCTAACGCCCTTGGAATTTCATGAATCGGATTTATAAAACCTGAGATATAGCCGAGCAAATAAGGCCTGCCCGTAAAAATGACCATTTTCTGGTCAGATCTGTTTTGGTCCTGACGACCAACTTCCGTTCCGAATTTGGATTGCCGACCTTCATGAAAGTTGTTCCATTTGGAATGACCTATCTAACTGCCAATTTTCAGCTCTTTTTCCCATGTGTAGCATAGAAAACAGTTTGCACTCAAAACTGACCATTTGTGCATTGGCCAGATTTCGTATGTGATTGTGTTTGGTTCATTTGGGGCTGAAGCCTCCAGTTTCAGTTCTGGATGTCTTCATAACAATTGTTGTTCATCCTTTAAGCTTTGATATGGTGTCTCATACGCCTTAATCCGATATTCGTAGCTCAACTTATGATTACAATAGAAAGCGAGTGTGGCAAATCTGCCGTTTTCCCGCTAACGGCCGTTTCCGTTCCCTTCCGTCATAATTGTATGTGCCGCGAGCGTGCCGTTTTTGCCGTTTTGTTTTGTTTGAGGCACGATGTAGGCCGTTTACGATATGGGTGTGACACAATTCTTCTATTTCAGGACGGTGGTGAGCTGGGGCGGAATGGTGGGGGGCCCACTACTAGCTGTTCATTTCGATCTGGACTTCGTACTTTTGCTATTCAGTTTCTGAGTAAGTAATCAGGCCCAGTTTGGTGGTGTTTTCTTTTGCTATGTGTTGAGTATGTGAAAAAGGGTACTTAGGCGAGGGTGTACTTTATCGCACTCGACTAAACCCTAATTTGAATGTATCATTGTACATTGGCATATGTAATAATGACCCTTTGAACCATACCCTTGAGCCCTTGTGGCTGCGGGAGGCGACTTTCGAGTAAAGTTTTGTGAGTTTGCAAGTTTGTGAGTTTCGTGGGCCGACTAAGACCTGTTTTGCGAACTATTCGAGGCCGTTTAGGGCTTGGTCGAAGTCAGTCCAACTTAGTCTTTGCGGTCGAACCCGCAAGTTTGTAGGTTCATGTTATGAACGCAATTTTTGTGAATCCGGTTGCACCGAGAAGGTGACCAAGTTTGTGACCCCGAGCTTGTGACTGCAAGCTCAAGTTTGTGAATTTTTCGTTCGCGAATATCCGCGGCAAGTTTGGTGAGGTGAACTGGCCAGTGAGGGTGATAAGGTGGCGGTGGGTGTACAAGTGAAGTTTACGGACCATTGAGTGTGGTCGACGGAGTGTCGGCAGGAGATCACGCATGGCATATGAATTGGCTTTGGAGCCACCTGTATCCTTATTATGTGATGTGACTTTTCTGCTTTTGCTTTCCTCGTACTGTGTAACTGTTACGTGAAATTTATGCTTTCGCCCCTGTTTACTTACTAAGCATATAGCTTACCCCTTTCCTTTTGTTTTCCTTAGCAGGGGCCGACGCGGGGACTTTTGGCTCGTATAATAGTATAGGTAGGTTGGCTTGTATTAGTTGAACAGTTTAGGATGTTTGTTTTTGGTTTTGGGTGGTTTGTATAAGGACCGCTTCTTAGGGTCTATAAACGCTTTTGCCTGGTTATTGTTTATCAGTACTATTAGAGCGGTTTTTTGGCTTGATGCTTTTGAAGATGTTAAGTAGACTTTGGTGGTTGTATATATTAATGAAATCGTGGTCTTGTGCTAGGAAGAGTTTTATTAGCTTTAAGTTTTTTGAGGCGCCTGGGCCGGCGAGCTAGGCAGGCTGGCCCCCGGAATACGCTTGGCTCGCCCTGGGAGAAGTGGGGCTGTCACAGGTGGTATCAGAGCCATATGCCGACTAGTTGGGACGTATGTCGCTTCGTCTGGAAAAGCCCCGAGCCTTCGTTTCGTTGAAGAGTCACGAAGCGAAACTCTCCGTAGGGATGCCCCGCGTGCGGGGGCAAGCTGATAGGTACCTCCGTGATGTGACCGCTGAGAACTGTACAGGTGGTATCAGAGCTTAGGCTTCAGATCTCGTAGTGTATCCTAGGCTAAAGGTTAGGATTCCGATCTGTGGGATTTGATTTGAATTTGATTTTGATTGTTAAAAGTTAAGCAATTGAGGGATAAAACCTATAGCAGCTTCGCGTGGTCTCTGCGCAGAGTGAGTCTGGATGAAGTGGCGAATAAGTATGAAGGACTAAGTGTTCGTTCGAGCATAAGTTATGGATCATAAATGTTATAGGTTTTAAATCTTTCTCTTGGTATCTGAGGACCATAGATAGGTACGTCAGGTAGGAATTTTGATTGTAGATAGTTTACTCTTGGGACTGCAGCTCGAGATGTGAATTATCTTATCTCGGATTCTTGTGCCTGAGTACTCCAGAGTTGAGGCGCTGCCAAGTACTTGAGACTAGCATTTTGGGAGTATGAACAGGCTTTGTCTGGCTAGAGTGAGTACAAGATAGCAACGGGCACCTTGGGAAGTGGAGTAAGAAACCGGACGAGGGTGATTTTCGCTGAGCGTGGGACGATAAGTCGCGTTTCTTTCATTTTGCCCTTATATTGTCCCTACATGTGATTTACTTGTGGTATGTGAATACCTACATATACAGTACCTGCAGCTCTTGACTTTGTCTAACTTGAAATGTCCCTTGGTGTATATGATGCAGTATATTGTGTATACGTTGGCGTGACTTGTATATATATGTATACATTTTGATCTTTTGATTATTTTGAGTATTCCAACCCTTTAGTTCGTTGATTGGAATTTCGAGGATGAAATTGTCCTAAGTGGGGGAGATTGTGAGGCCCCAGTCCGTTCGTAAGCTGATATGAGGGTTATTCGTTAATCGGTGGGGTGGTTTCGGGTTTTTATCGCCCGCCTTTTCTACATTTTTCTTTATTGGAAATTTTCCCAGATAATGTTCCTGAGTAAATATAGGTTTTAGATGATTTTTCAAGTATCGATTAGATTTTGAGAAAATAAGAACGTATATCAGACGTGGGACCCACTAGTGCGGAAAGTTCGGAAAAATTCGGCCAATTAGGTTAAATTCCGGATACTGTGTGAAATTTATCGGGTGTTAAGAGATAAGTAGAGAGTGAAATATGATTGATGTGAGAGAGAAAAGAAAAGATAGGATTGCATTTATGAGAGTGACAAGTGTCACTTCCTTATTGGATTGAACTTAAGAAATACTATTCACATTTTTGACTTTTTTGACCAAAGGATTAAATATCTCAAAAATCATTCAAAATTCACCATTTTTCTTTCTCCATAGCCGGATCTCTCTCTCTCCCTTGCAAGAAGGAGAAAAAACCTCTTCAATCTTCAAGCTTTCCACTAGCAAATCATCTCAATCAAGCACATAAATTAGTTTCCTTTCCATACAACTTTTCTAGTTGGTGATAGTGGGTGGTTTAGTGAAGCTTTTTGGAAGAGCTAAGGAGTCCATCATCTTCCTCTCTCTTGTTATTAGGTGAGTGATGCTTAAACTTCCCTCCTATACTTAATGATGGTTATTTTGTGCCTAATGGTGGCTTGAGTAATGGAATATGTGATTTATTTCTTGATTTGAAGAGTTTTGGTGAAGTTTTCCATTTTATGATGATTTTTTTTCTGGTTTAATTGGATTATGATGGTGTGGTTGTTTATGATGATTGGTAATGGTCTATATAGGCTCTAGTAGGTGCAAATTAGTGATAAATGCAATCAATTTTGGATTTGGAAGAATTTCTGGAAAATTAGGGTTCTTGGTTGAACATTCTGTCGAAATTTTAGGTCATAGCTAGAGGCCGAATTGGACTTTGCTCAAAACATGAAAGTTGTAGGTATTGATGAGTTTGAAGTGCCTGCAAAATTTCAGGGCATTTGGAGTAGTATAGAGTGAGTTATGCAGTTTTTACTGTTGCTGTTTTTGGTGAACAGAATGTCCGAACTGCGATAGTAATTGTCTGTTTTGACTGGTATTGGTTTGGATTTTGTTGTTGGTGTCTTCTGATGAAATGTAGCTTGATGTCTTAGCTTTCATATGGCTTTGGAATCAATGCTTTTGGACCTGTATAGACTGACTTGGACTGATTACAGTTTTGTGTGATTTGGGAACCTGCAATTACGGTTCTGGGTTGGTTTTCTGCATTTTGACTTAGTTGTGCTAGGATTTGGATTGAGAGGCCTTCCACATTGTTGTAGCCCCTTAAGTCCTGGATATCCCTGTAAACTTTCAGGATTAACGGAGTGGTATAACCTGAGTTATAAACGAAATACTCAGACCTGTTTTGACCGTCATATTTCCGTTCTGTTCTTATATCCGGACAGTTTACGACTGGAACTTTGGCTTCACGTTTGACTAGGTTACAAGCTGTTTGGGCTTGCGACCAAAACACCAAACTTATAGCTCTATATCAGAGCTTTCCTAACGCCCTTGGAATTTCATGAATCGGATTTATAAAACCTGAGATATAGCCGAGCAAACAAGGCCTGCCCGTAAAAATGACCATTTTCTGGTCAGATCTGTTTTGGTCCTGACGACCAACTTCCGTTCCGAATTTGGATTGCCGACCTTCATGAAAGTTGTTCCATTTGGAATGACCTATCTAACTGCCAATTTTCAGCTCTTTTTCCCATGTGTAGCATAGAAAACAGTTTGCACTCAAAACTGACCATTTGTGCATTGGCCAGATTTCGTATGTGATTGTGTTTGGTTCATTTGGGGCTGAAGCCTCCAGTTTTCAGTTCTGGATGTCTTCATAACAATTGTTGTTCATCCTTTAAGCTTCGATATGGTGTCTCATACGCCTTAATCCGATATTCGTAGCTCTCAACTTATGATTACAAATAGAAACGAGTGTCAAATCTTGCCGTTTCCGCTAACGGCCGTTTCCGTTTCCGTCCGTCATATGTATGTGGCGCGCGTGCCGTTTTTTTGCCGTTTTGTTTGTTTGAGGCACGATAGTAGCCGTTTTACGATATGGTGGACACAATCTTCTATTTCAGACGGTGGTGAGCTGGGCGGAACTGGTGGGGCCCACTACTAGCTGTTCATTTCGATCCGACTTCGTACTTTTGCTATTTCAGTTTTTCTGAGTAAGTATTCAGGCCAGTTTGGTGTGTTTTCTTTGCTATGTGTTTGAGATATGTGAAAAGGGTACTTAGGCGAGGGTGTACTTTATCGCACTCGACCTAAACCCTAATTTGAATGTATAATTGTACTTGGCATATGTATATGAACCTTTTGGAACCAAAACCCTTGAGCTTGTGGCTCGGGGCGACTTTCGAGTAAAGTTTGTGAAGTTTGCAAAGTTTGTGAGTTCGTGGGCCCGACCTAAGACCTGTTTGGACTATTCGAGCCGGTTAGGGCTTGGTCGAAGTCAGTCCAACTTAGTCTGCGGTCACCAAGTTTGTAGGTTCATGTTATGAACCAATTTTGTGAATCCGGTTCACCGAGAAGGTGACCAAGTTTGTGACCCGAGCTTGTGACTCAAGCTCAAGTTTGTGATTTCGTTCGCCCGGGCAAGTTTGTGAGGTGACTGGCCAGTGAGGGTGATAAGGTGTCGGTGGGTGTACAAGTGAAGTTTACGGACCATTGAGTGTGGTCGACGGAGTGTCGGCAGGAGATCACGCATGGCATATGAATTGGCTTTGGAGCCACCTGTATCCTTATTATGTGATGTGACTTTTCTGCTTTTGCTTTCCTCGTACTGTGTAACTGTTACGTGAAATTTATGCTTTCGCCCCTGTTTACTTACTAAGCATATAGCTTACCCCTTTCCTTTTGTTTTCCTTAGCAGGGGCCGACGCGGGGACTTTTGGCTCGTATACTAGTATAGGTAGGTTGGCTTGTAATAGTTGAACAGTTAGGATGTTTGTTTTTGTTTTGGTGGTTTGTATAAGGACCCTTCTTAGGGTCTACCTTTTGCTGGTTATTGTTATAGTATATTAGAGCGGTTTGGCTTGATGCTTTTGAAGATGTAAGTAGACTTTTGGTGGTTGTATATATTATGAATCGTGTTCTTGTGGCTTAGAAGAGTTTTATTAGCTTTAAGTTTTGAGCCCTGGCGCGAGCTAGGCAGGCGGCCCGCCGATACCCTTGGGTTCGCCCTTGGGAGAAGTGGGGCTGTCACAGGTGGTATCAGAGCCATATGCCGACAGTTGGGACCTTAAGTCCTTCGTCTGGAAAAGCCCCGAGCCTCTCGTTCGTGAAGAGTCACGAAGCGAAACTCTCCGTAGGGGATGCCCGCGTGCGGGTGGCAAGCTGATAGGTACCCCGTGATGTGACCCTGAGAACTGTCACAGGTGGTATCAGAGCTTAGGCTTCAGATCTCTGTAGTGTATCCTAGGCTAAAGTTTAGGATGCCGGACTGTGGGATTTGATTTGATTTGATTTGATTTTAAAAGTTAAGCAATTGAGGGATAAAACCTATAGCAGCTTCGCGTGGTCTCTGCGCAGAGTGAGTCTGGATGAAGTGGCGAATAAGTATGAAGGACTAAGTGTTCGTTCGAGCATAAGTTATGGATCATAAATGTTATAGGTTTTAAATCTTTCTCTTGGTATCTGAGGACCATAGATAGGTACGTCAGGTAGGAATTTTGATTGTAGATAGTTTGCTCTTGGGACTGCAGCTCGAGATGTGAATTATCTTATCTCGGATTCTTGTGCCTGAGTACTCCAGAGTTGAGGCGCTGCCAAGTACTTGAGACTAGCATTTTGGGAGTATGAACAGGCTTTGTCTGGCTAGAGTGAGTACAAGATATCAACGGGCACCTTGGGAAGTGGAGTAAGAAACCGGACGAGGGTGATTTTCACTGAGCGTGGGACGATAAGTCGCGTTTCTTTCATTTTGCCCTTATATTGTCCCTACATGTGATTTACTTGTGGTATGTGAATACCTACATATACAGTACCTGCAGCTCTTGACTTTGTCTAACTTGAAATGTCCCTTGGTGTATATGATGCAGTATATTGTGTATACGTTGGCGTGACTTGTATATATATGTATACATTTTGATCTTTTGATTATTTTGAGTATTCCAACCCTTTAGTTCGTTGATTGGAATTTCGAGGACGAAATTGTCCTAAGTGGGGGAGATTGTGAGGCCCCAGTCCGTTCGTAAGCTGATATGAGGGTTATTCGTTAATCGGTGGGGTGGTTTCGGGTTTTTATCGCCCGCCTTTTCTACATTTTTCTTTATTGGAAATTTTCCCAGATAATGTTCCTGAGTAAATATAGGTTTTAGATGATTTTTCAAGTATCGATTAGATTTTGAGAAAATAAGAACGTATATCGGACGTGGGACCCACTAGTGCGGAAAGTTCGGAAAAATTCGGCCAATTAGGTTAAATTCCGGATACTGTGTGAAATTTATCGGGTGTTAAGAGATAAGTAGAGAGTGAAATATGATTGATGTGAGAGAGAAAAGAAAAGATAGGATTGCATTTATGAGAGTGACAAGTGTCACTTCCTTATTGGATTGAACTTAAGAAACACTATTCACATTTTTGACTTTTTTGACCAAAGGATTAAATATCTCAAAAATCATTCAAAATTCACCATTTTTCTTTCTCCATAGCCGGATCTCTCTCTCTCCCTTGCAAGAAGGAGAAAAAACCTCTTCAATCTTCAAGCTTTCCACTAGCAAATCATCTCAATCAAGCACATAAATTAGTTTCCTTTCCATACAACTTTTCTAGTTGGTGATAGTGGGTGGTTTAGTGAAGCTTTTTGGAAGAGCTAAGGTGTCCATCATCTTCCTCTCTCTTGTTATTAGGTGAGTGATGCTTAAACTTCCCTCCTATACTTAATGATGGTTATTTTGTGCCTAATGGTGGCTTGAGTAATGGAATATGTGATTTATTTCTTGATTTGAAGAGTTTTGGTGAGGTTTTCCATTTTATGATGATTTTTTTCTGGTTTAATTGGATTATGATGGTGTGGTTGTTTATGATGATTGGTAATGGTCTATATAGGCTCTAGTAGGTGCAAATTAGTGATAAATGCAATCAATTTTGGATTTGGAAGAATTTCTGGAAAATTAGGGTTCTTGGTTGAACATTCTGTCCGAAATTTTAGGTCATAGCTAGAGGCCGAATTGGACTTTGCTCAAAACATGAAAGTTGTAGGTATTGATGAGTTTGAAGTGCCTGCAAAATTTCAGGGCATTTGGAGTAGTATAGAGTGAGTTATGCAGTTTTTACTGTTGCTGTTTTTGGTGAACAGAATGTCCGAACTGCGATAGTAATTGTCTGTTTTGACTGGTATTGGTTTGGATTTTGTTGTTGGTGTCTTCTGATGAAATGTAGCTTGATGTCTTAGCTTTCATATGCCTTTGGAATCAATGCTTTTGGACCTGTATAGACTGACTTGGACTGATTCAAGTTTTGTGTGATTTGGGAACCTGCAATTACGGTTCTGGGTTGGTTTTCTGCATTTTGACTTTAGTTGTGCTAGGATTTGGATTGAGAGGCCTTCCACATTGTTGTAGCCCCTTAAGTCCTGGATATCCCTGTAAATTTTCAGGATTAACGGAGTGGTATAACCTGAGTTATAAATGAAATACTCAGACCTGTTTTGACCGTCATATTCCGTTCTGTTCTTATATCCGGACAGTTTACGACTGGAACTTTGGCTTCACGTTTGACTAGGTTACAAGCTGTTTGGGCTTGCGACCAAAACACCAAACTTATAGCTCTATATCAGAGCTTTCTAACGCCCTTGGAATTTCATGAATCGGATTTATAAAACCTGAGATATAGCCGAGCAAATAAGGCCTGCCCGTAAAAATGACCATTTTCTGGTCAGATCTGTTTTGGTCCTGACGACCAACTTCCGTTCCGAATTTGGATTGCCGACCTTCATGAAAGTTGTTCCATTTGGAATGACCTATCTAACTGCCAATTTTCAGCTCTTTTTCCCATGTGTAGCATAGAAAACAGTTTGCACTCAAAACTGACCATTTGTGCATTGGCCAGATTTCGTATGTGATTGTGTTTGGTTCATTTGGGGCTGAAGCCTCCAGTTTCAGTTCTGGATGTCTTCATAACAATTGTTGTTCATCCTTTAAGCTTCGATATGGTGTCTCATACGCCTTAATCCGATATTCGTAGCTCAACTTATGATTACAATAGAAACGAGTGTCAAATCTGCCGTTTCCGCTAACGGCCGTTTCCGTTTCCGTCCGTCATATGTATGTGCGCGCGTGCCGTTTTTGCCGTTTTGTTTGTTTGAGGCACGATAGTAGCCGTTTACGATATGGTGTGACACAATCTTCTATTTCAGACGGTGGTGAGCTGGGCGGAACTGGTGGGGCCCACTACTAGCTGTTCATTTCGATCCGACTTCGTACTTTTGCTATTTCAGTTTCTGAGTAAGTATTCAGGCCAGTTTGGTGTGTTTTCTTTGCTATGTGTTTGAGATATGTGAAAAGGGTACTTAGGCGAGGGTGTACTTTATCGCACTCGACCTAAACCCTAATTTGAATGTATAATTGTACTTGGCATATGTATATGACCCTTTTGGAACCAAAACCCTTGAGCTTGTGGCTCGGGGCGACTTTCGAGTAAAGTTTGTGAAGTTTGCAAAGTTTGTGAGTTCGTGGGCCCGACCTAAGACCTGTTTGGACTATTCGAGCCGGTTAGGGCTTGGTCGAAGTCAGTCCAACTTAGTCTGCGGTCACCAAGTTTGTAGGTTCATGTTATGAACCAATTTTGTGAATCCGGTTCACCGAGAAGGTGACCAAGTTTGTGACCCGAGCTTGTGACTCAAGCTCAAGTTTGTGATTTCGTTCGTCCGGGCAAGTTTGTGAGGTGACTGGCCAGTGAGGGTGATAAGGTGTCGGTGGGTGTACAAGTGAAGTTTACGGACCATTGAGTGTGGTCGACGGAGTGTCGGCAGGAGATCACGCATGGCATATGAATTGGCTTTGGAGCCACCTGTATCCTTATTATGTGATGTGACTTTTCTGCTTTTGCTTTCCTCGTACTGTGTAACTGTTACGTGAAATTTATGCTTTCGCCCCTGTTTACTTACTAAGCATATAGCTTACCCCTTTCCTTTTGTTTTCCTTAGCAGGGGCCGACGCGGGGACTTTTGGCTCGTATACTAGTATAGGTAGGTTGGCTTGTAATAGTTGAACAGTTAGGATGTTTGTTTTTATTTTGGTGGTTTGTATAAGGACCCTTCTTAGGGTCTACCTTTTGCTGGTTATTGTTATAGTATATTAGAGCGGTTTGGCTTGATGCTTTTGAAGATGTAAGTAGACTTTTGGTGGTTGTATATATTATGAATCGTGTTCTTGTGGCTTAGAAGAGTTTTATTAGCTTTAAGTTTTGAGTCCTAGCGCGAGCTAGGCAGGCGGCCCGCCGATACCCTTGGGTTCGCCCTTGGGAGAAGTGGGGCTGTCACACCTATTCTAGGGGATAAAGGTAAACCAAATGATATGAGTGATAAAAAATAGGCTGTTATGCACAGAAAAACTGTTGGTAATATTAGAAAATGGATTGATCAAAATATTTTTCAACATATTGCTAATGACACCAGATCTTACTCGGATGAGCTATAAAGATGGGGAAGATATGACTGAACACCTGAGTAATTTTCAGGGATTGATAAACCAGGCAACTACGTTAAATTTGGAGTTGGATGATGAAGTGCAGGCTCTATTATTATTTAGTTCACTACCGGATAGTTGGGAAACTATGGTGGTCTCCATCAGCAATTCAGTTTCGAATGGTGTGTTGACCATAGTTATGGCAAAAGAGGCCGTGATTAATGAAGAGTTCAGGAGGAAGGAACAAGAAATTGCTTATGAGTCCCAGACCCTGGTGACAGAAAAGAAAGAAAGAATAGGAAGAAGTAAAAGTAAAGAACCCCAAAACAGGAATGACAAATTCAGATGCAGATCTGAGTCACGAAAAAATATTACATGCTATTATTGTAAAAAGAATGGGCATTATATGAAGGAGTGCAGAATCTTAAAACAGGAACAAGTTGAGAAAAAAGATAAGGCGAAGGAAAAAGGTGATGAAGAGACTACAGCAATTATGGCAGCTCATGATGATATGTTTGTGTTCTGTGATGATGGTCAGGTGAATATTATTCATTATGACAGTGATTGGGTAGTTGATTCGGGTGCATCCTATCATGTTACTTTTCACAGACATTTCTTCTCAACCTACATCGAAGGAGATTTTGGATATGTTATGATGAAAAATGAGGTTTCATGCAAAGTTGTTGGAATGGGAGACATATATTTGGATACAGATACCGGGTGTTAGCTGATATTAAGAAATGCTCGACATGTTCCTGATATTCGTTTTAATCTTATTTCTATTGGAAAACTTGACGATGAGGGTTATCATAACTTGCAAGGTGGAGGCAAATGAAAACTCAGCAAAGAAAATATCGTTGTTGCTAGAGGAAAGAAGCAGAGTACCCTCTACTTGATGCAAGCCAAGTTGGGAAAGGGAGAAGTGAATGCAGTTCGTGATTCATCAATTGACCTTTGGCATCGGCGACTTGGGCACATGGGTGAAAAATGGATTTAGACACTTGTTCGCAAACAACTGCTACCTGAAATTAGAGGTAATGCACTTAAATTTTGTGTTGACTGCATTTATGGGAAACAACACAAAGTTGCATTTCAAAATTTTTTTCTATCTAGAAAATTGAATACGTTAAAATTGGTGCACACTGATATTTGCTATATGAAAGATAAGTCTCTTGGTGGTGCTATTTATTTTGTAATTTTTATTGATGATTTTGCTAGAAAGGTTTGGTATTTTGTTTTGAAATCCAAAGATCAGGTTTTAGATGTATTTAAAGATTTTTATAGCAAAGTTGAAAGAGAAACTGACAAGCAGTTAAAGTGTATTCGTGCTGATAATGGTGGTGAGTACAGAGGACCGTTTGAAATTTATTGCAAGTCCCGTGGGATTAGATTGGAAAGGACTGTGCCAAAAACTTCTCAAGAGAATGGAGTAGCAAAGAGGATAAATAAATCCATCACTGAATGGGTCAAATGTATGCTCTCTAATACTAAGTTGTTAAAATCCTTTTGGGGTGAGACAATGAGGACTGCGGTCGATTTGATTAATCTTTCTCCATTAGTTCCTCTAGATGGTGACATCCCAGAGAAAATATGGACGGCAAAAGATATATCTTTTAAACACTTGAGAGTTTTTGGTTGGCGGACATTTGTTCATATTCCTAAAGATGAGAGGTCAAAACTTGATGTAAAATCAAAGCAGTGTATTTTCTTGGATTATGGACATGAAGATTTTGATTATAGGTTGTATGATCCTGTTGAAAAAAAGGTGATCAGGAGTAGAGATGTTGTTTTCTTTGAAGATCAAACCATTGAAGATATTGATAAAGGTGACAACACAAAATCTTCAAATGACATTCCTACTAGTTCAAATTCAGATCCAGATCCAATTCCAGTGCCTATTGATTTTAATCAAGGGGGAGCTGAGACGAAGCAGAGAGAGGATGTTAATCATGGTGATAATCCTGCTGCTGATGAACCTAAGCATGAAGCGCCACCTACTCCACCGACGCCACCACAAGATGAACTTAGGAGATCTACCAGAGAGAGGAGACCTTCTAGCAGATATAATCCTGATGAATATGTGTTGTTAACAGATGGAGGAGAGCCAGAATCCTACTGTGAGGCTTTAGAGCATAAGAACAAAGAAGATTGGTTGCGAGCCATGCAAGAGGAAATGACGTCCTTGCATGAGAATCATACCTATGACTTAGTGAAACTGTCTAAGGGTAAGAGAGTTTTGAAGAACAAATAGGTTTACAGGTTGAAAACTCAAGAGCACAACTTATAACCAAAGTATAAAGCAAGATTGCTTGTGAAGGGATTTAGTCAAAAGAAAGGTGTAGACTTTGAAGAAATTTTCTCTCTTATGGTAAAGATGTCGTCAATTCGAGTTGTTCTATGTATTACAGCTAGTTTAAATTTGGAGATCGAGCAACTTGATATGAAGACAGCTTTCCTGCATGGTGACTTGGAAGAGGAAATTTACATGGAACAATCGGAAGGGTTCAAAGAAAGTGGCAAGGAAAATATTGTATGCCGTCTCAAGAAGAACTTATATGGGTTGAAACAGGCACCAAGACAATGGTACAAGAAGTTTGATTCTTTCATGATAGACCACGAGTACCACAGGACTACATCTGATCACTGTGTTTATGTGAAAAGTTTTTCAGATGGTAATTTTATTATTCTCTTGTTGTATGTTGATGATATGTTGATTGTTGGCCATGATACGATGAAAATTGATAGGCTGAGGAAGGAGTTAAGTAAATCCTTTGCAATGAAGGATTTGGGTCCGGCTAGACAAATATTGGGGATGAAAATCTCACGAGACAGACAAAATAGGAAGCTTTGGTTGTCTCAAGAAAAGTATATTAAGAAAGTATTCAACATGTTTAACATGAGTAAAACTAAGGAACTCTCAACTCCACTTGCGGGTCACTTGAAAATAAATATCAAGTAGTGTCCTACAAGTGAGAAAGATAAAGAAGACATGAGAAGGTTTCTTATGCTTCGGCTGTTGGTAGTTTGATGTATGCTATGGTTTGCACCAGACCAGATATTACTCATGCAATTGGAGTAGTCAGTCGATATCTCTCTAATCCTGGAAAGGAGCATTGGAATGCTGTCAAATAGATTTTCAGGTATCTCAAGGGAACTTCTAGATTGTGTCTGTGTTTCGGCAATGGTAAAACTATATTAGATGGGTACATCGATGCAGATATGACAGGTGATCTTGACAATAAGAAGTCCACATCTGGGTACTTGATGATTTTTGTAGGGGGAGCAGTATCATGGCAAAATAAGTTACAAAAATGTATCGCCCTTTCCAGTACGGAGGTAGAGTATATCGTAACCACTGAAGCATGCAAGGAAACTGTGAGAACCCTGAAAAATGGATATATAAGTTAGTGCATATTTCATTTGCATTTCTTTTATTGTTCAATAACTTCTAGCATTATTTTTAATTGTTCACAATTAAGTATGTAAAAATAGGTTTACGTGAAAAATAATATAATTTTCCAAAGTTATGAAATTTCTTGGTTTCATTTGACTTTATATTACTAGGAACCTTAACATTTAGGTTTAATCGATAATTATTCGATAAAAATGGGTTAGGTATAGTAGGGTATAATTAGGCGTTCAAATCGCACTTGGGGATAATTTTTAGAATTAAGTCGGAATTGAGGAATTAAGTTGAGATTAAGGAGCGAAGTGAAAAGACTAAAATAACCTTACCTTACCTTCCATGCAAACCAAACAAGACGTCTGACCGCAAATCAAATCGTATTTGTTATTACCAATTCGATACGCAAACCAATTGTTATACGAAATCGATTCTTACACGTAAACCACTCTCACAAACTACGGCACCACCAAATTATTCTTTCTATCTCACGGCTAAAACTACCTATCAATCACTCTACTTCACATTTCATTCCACAACCACAAGACACAATACCATTCCTTCATTTTCACTGACACAAACCACAAATGTTAATTCCTTCTCTGCACAAACAGCTCCTCGGACAGAAGCTTCAGCACCGCACCATTCAACCAATCAAAATGCACTACCAACACAACACTCAACCACTTCTACACTCAAAACCACGGAACCATCCCTCTTCCTTTTCATTCCTACACCGCAAACCACTGCACTTCATTTTCATCGTGAGGCATCCGAGAGCAAGGGAGGGAACGCGAGTTGAAATCTTCTGTCCGTTTTGTTCTGACCGTGAGTTGGAAGAAAGGCAGAGAGAAACCGTGAGCAAAACTTCAACCATTCTGCAACCAACTTCACGGCTGCAACACCACCAGCTTCCACCTCCACCAGTTGAAGCCGCTACACCAAACCAGAACCAGCAAACCTGTCGCGTGCGTGAGAGCCGA
Source organism: Coffea eugenioides (assembly GCF_003713205.1). Classification (NCBI taxonomy): domain Eukaryota; kingdom Viridiplantae; phylum Streptophyta; class Magnoliopsida; order Gentianales; family Rubiaceae; genus Coffea; species Coffea eugenioides. Next base: position 66,384,444 of record NC_040036.1, read on the forward strand.
GAGGGAGCAGAAATTTTTCAGATTTTCGTGCGTGGTCTTAGCTTGCTTTGAGGTAAATTTTCTGGACTAAAAATGGGTAATCAGAGGTAGTTTAAGCCAGCCGTGACCTTGCATGTGTTAATTTGGGTAATTAGATGATGAAACCAAAGCTGTGGAAAATATCTGTTTTGGTTAAAAACATTTCTGCCGAGGAGCTTGCTTGGAATTGTAGTTTTTATTTCTGACTTTATGCGACAATCTGAGTTGGATTAAGTGTCTAACTAATCAAAAACAAGAAGTTTAAGTCATCTAGTAATATGCATGTGAGGTTAGGCAGTCGGATGATGATATTAAGCCATTAGAAATTTCTGTTTTGGATGTTGATGTTCCAGCCGAGAGCTGAGATGAAAATGCAATTTTATTTCTGATTCCCTGTGATAATCTGAGCATGAAATGGAGCTGAACTAACTGGATTTTGGATGATTATTAGGATTAAGGCCTTGCATGATCATTTCATGAAGCCGGATGAAGAAATAAAAAGCTAAGGAAATTTTGTTTTGATGGAAAGTGACTGCTCTTGCTAATGTAGCCTCATTCGGTTTAGTTTTTCTGTTTTGGAGCCTTAATCTTGATTAACTAGTAATGACAAGTTAATTAGGCCTGCATGTAGTTGACTAGTAAGTTTTAAAACAGAGAAATAAAATTAAGAGTGCAATCTGCCTCAATGCAAGATTATCCGAGCCAAGCTGGAAGATTGGTTGAAATTTTTTGAGGTTAATGGTCGCTGCTTGAACTTGATTTCTGAACTGGAAACGTTTATTGTCTGGCTAGATAAGTGTATAAGGAAAATGAGAGTTTAAAAGCATGTTTTAACCAGAAAATAAAATAAAAACAGAGAGCTCTCCATGCATGTTCAACCGTGACTGATTGGATAAAATTTCTGATCTCCTAGATGATTTGAGTTGTTATATGAACCTGGTTTTGAAGTGGAAACTTATTTTAATTTTTCCTTTGGAAAATAATGACTTAGAAATACAAAAGAGTGGTAAGTTTAAATTATATAAGTTGTTTAGCAATGAAATATTTGGGACATTGAATGATGGAACCAAAAAGGTTAGTACATGAATGCTGGAATTTTGTTGAGTCAGCCGAATGTTGAGCTGAGATATCAACTTGGATTTTGGAAATTTTTCCTTGATTACATGATGGATTGAAATGCCTGGAATATGTTGTCTTGGAGTCTATAAGAAATATATGATGGTTTGAATAAAAACTGTTGGTGTGAAAAGAAAAGAAAAAGGGGTTTTTCATAAGTGGACCAATGAAATTCCAGATTTTCGGATATTCCATGACCAGTCTCAATAAAATGTTGATATCTTGGTGTAGGAAAATCCGTTTAAGGCGCCGTCAGTGGCGTTTGAAACTAGAATCATAGGCCTTTGTCCTGTAGAAATTTCATATTTTTCCTCCATGTGTACTACTGTCTGTGAATTTTTTTAAGTGGACTGTTTTGCATGAATGTCCTGTTTCTTTGTGAAACAGAAATTGGGTTTTGGGTTGAGATTTTAGCTTACCTGTAGTTTAAATTCTTGATTAAATTGTGGTTGGAAGTGGTTGATATTGTCAAGGGCTAATGATTGATGAAGCCCTTGGCCATTTGAATGATTTTACAAGTATTACAGGGTGACGAAAGTAAATTGTTGGAATGTCTTGGAGGCTTTACTTTTATTTTATTTGCTTATGATGGGCTTGCTGAAACTAAGTGCTAATGATTGATGAAACCTTGGTTGATCATTTTATTTTATTCAGAAATGCACTTGTTGAAATCTAGGGCTAATGATTGACGAAGCCCTAGTAATTTGTTATATGATTTTTGCCATATTTTGATCCATATTATGATTTCAAAACGGAATCGGAGCTGTGGAAGTTGTATCGATCTTGCGAACTCGAGTGTCTGTAGTCAAAGTAATCAAAAATATTTTCCAGCTAGTAGTATAATATAAAAACTCAATATCTAGTGTTTTGCCTAAAACTTTCAACCCGATAATTTTCTTTAGCTCAAACTAGTCTTGATAGCTATAGTATTTTAATGCTATAGCTTTTGAAAATTCTAGGTCTTATTTCAATTTCTTTTCTTTCCTTAAGCTTTACAATTGGATAGCTAACTTTAGGAAAAATTTCAAAATACGAGTTTTACAAATTTTAGCGAAAAGCCTGGGAGACTTGCTCGGCAAGAAAACTCTATTTTTAGGAAAAATAGTTTTTGGGAATAAATCTTGCAAAAAAAAGCCGTATCTTTAGAGAAATGTTCAAAGTAACTTTCTAGCTTTGATATTCAGAGGTTTATCGACTTATTTCAATAAAATAATACTAGTTACTTTATTTTAGAAAAGTACCTCAAGGAAAACCATAAGAAATATCTTTTCTACTGTTGTCAAGTTTTAATCTAAGGAATCCCTTGATCTTTCAAAGGGAAAGTGAACTAGTAGTATATTAAATATACCTCAATGGCTATAAGCTTATAAACTGAGTAGAAACTTATAGTTTCAAATTTTTGGTTTTAGGGTTTTCCGAGGAAGCGGAATTCGATCCCCAATTTGATATCTGAACTCCACTCTTGGTGAGTGTCCCTGCCTGTTCTATGCCTATCCATTTAAAGTGCTTTCTTGACTTGTTATGTGATAGGTTGAAAAAAAAAAAATTGGTTTCTGATCCATCGAAGTGAGCTGTGTGTACTTTATCACACTAGCCGTTCGAGTGGTGACTTGTGCAAAATATTTTCTCCTAAATCCTTGAATCTAAATGTAGTTACGTCGTTGGGTGAATCCCTCGACGCATGAATCTAACTATCATAAATCAATATGTAGTTACGTCGGTGGGTGAATTCCTCGACGCATGTATCTAACTACAATAAGTCATTGGGTGAATCCCTCGACGCATGTATCTGATTGCAATCACGTTGTTTGGTGAATTCCTCGACGCATGTATCTGATTGCAATCACGTCATTGGATGAATCCCTCGACTAATTTTATACGGGTATATCTCGAGTATACTGCGTCGGTAGACGAAGTTCGGGCCCGAAGCAGAGGTATGAACGGTGACGGGTTAGGATTAAAATAAGTGGATCTACATGGACTATAAGTAGTGAAAGTTGACGGAGGGTCAACTACGAGGGTATCTGATCAAGCGAGGAGAATGGCTCCCGAGAGCCCCTGTATCCTACCTTGTGCTGTTATACGCTTTCTTAATTGATTAAATTTGTTTAAATTGTTATCTGTTGGTTGATTTATGTGAGTGCATGTCTTGGGGCACCACTGAGCTTTAGCTCACCCCACGTTTATTGTTTTCCTTAACAGGTTCTGGAAACTGAAAGCTGGATGCTTACTTATGTTTTCCTTTTGGATTGTATTTGAATACTATAACTTATTCCGTGGGCTGTAATGTGTTATTTGAGATAATGCACTTTTCTTTTGGGTTGCCACTTGAAGCTGAAAAATGTGTAAACCCTAATTCAATTACTTGGCTTGTAAGTTTGAAATAGAGAGTTGTGTATTTATCTATCCGGATTGGTACGACTTTATACTTTGGTACGCAGTACGTGGGATGTTTAGGAACCGTTGACTGGCTGTTTTAAATCACTGCTATCTCTGAAGTTAATGTGGTTTAGTGATTGACCTTTTTTTTTTTGAGGGAAGCGATATTGTAATAGTTTAGGTTATTCTTCGGAAGGATTCGAGTTAGTGTGCGTGCGTGACTCCTGGCGAGAGCTGGGCAGACGGCCCGCCAACCCTCTGGTTCGCCTTAGGGGGAAGTGGGGTCGCCACAGAAACTCTTTGGTTACAGAAATTCCTTCAGGAGTTGGGTATGAAGCAAGAGAAGTACAACCATTATTGTAACAATCAGAGTGCTATTCATTTGTGTAAGAACTCTACATTTCACTCTCGGTCCAAACACATTGATGTGAGATATCATTGGATTCGGGAAGTACTGGATTCCAAGTTATTGACACTTGAGAAGGTGCATACAAATAATAATGGTGTTGACATGTTTACCAAGGAATTGCTTAAGGAGAAACTTTTATTTTGCAGACAATAAGCAGGTTTGGTGGAACCCCCCAAATGAGCTGGAGAGAGAGATTATTGGACTTGTATGGGCCAGCCTATTTGTGGGCCAACCTAATACACAAACCATCAAGACTTGAGGGTTTCTCAAGTGACGGAATATATTGAGATAGCCGTAAGAAAGCAATTTGGTGAGAAGAATTCTAGCTGCACAATTTGTGAGAGAAACGAAGAGAGAGAAAGAGTGAGACCAAGAGAGAGAAACTTTTTTGTAACTTTGAAACCTCAGTTGGAACGTGATTTGAAATCCGATTGAGACGAAATTTTATATACGTGATCCTCTCGTCAAACTCTACTCATCTACCGTTCAGATTTCAGATTTTCTCTTCGTTTGGTAATACCTTTCCAAACTCACTTCTTTGACAGTTGTAGTTTTTGGGGGTGATTTTGCAACAATTTTGTTTGATTGATATTGGTGATATTATTGTCATCCGAATATTTCGGATAGACCTGTGTATTTCCATTATTGTGATAGTGGAGATTTTTTATTGGACTAGGCCCCGTGATTTTTTTCAATTTGGGTTTTCCACGTAAAAAGTTTGGTGTCCTGTGCCTTTTATTTTTCTTACATTTTATTATCACTGCTGGCATTATTATTTGGTGATTTAATTTATTCCTATTTTAACTAGTACTTGGGGAAAGAGTAATTTATCTTGGATTTACTCTGATATTGTGTGCTTGCACCGGTACCCCTTTCCTAACACTGTCCTCCCATGATTCCAATCCATCTGGGACTGACACCAGTTGCATCATAGCTGGTATATTGTCCTCCTACGATAATGATTTGGTAACTCTCTTGTGATTGAATTCGGTGTTTACAAGCGTAACCCTAATACCCTACTTGACTAAGCACAGGGCCAGTTCCATTAAGGGAAGTACATGACCTTGTGCTGGATAAGGAATGGCTAGAACATGTGGATGAAGATGATTCATGATGTTCCTCTAATGCAGAAAATGTAGTACAAGAACTTCCCTACTTGTCCCACCATTTACAGACTACTAGGAAAATGCACATGCATTGTACATGTTGGTCAATCAATACTGAAACGAAACCTCTTTATTTAGTCATGAATTAACATTACTTAATTTGCCTTATGGATATATATATAATACTATTAGGAGTTGTGATTTAAAATTGGAAATATTTAGTCAATCATTCATGTATTTTAGAATAGATGTATTAAATAGTTATTTTATTCAAAGACAAAAGTTTTTTCCCTTGAAATTCAGTTGTGATATGAGTTAATTAATACATGTAGGGATCAGTACACAGTTTAAGACAATTTAGAGATTACTTTTTGTTTAAAGAGATAAAAACCTTGCAAAGGCCTTTTTTCTATTTCTTCACATATGAACTATTTCTTCTCACTTTATTGAATTACAACAATTAATTCTTTATATGTGATATTTTTGCAATTTTAGGTTTTACATTGATTTTTTTATACGCAACTCCTTTGTCTATCTCCCTCTATATCTTTGATTAAGAATATCCTTCGCATCTTCATGTTATTTGTCTTGTTTCATTCTAGACCTTTTATATTAACTTAAAATAAAGTTTTTATGTCTCCTTATTCTAGCTTTGTGTGGGAACATGTACGTGAGTTCTATTCAATATGTGATGAATCTCTAGACCACTTATATTTCTTGTGTCCATATTCCAGGTATGTGTGGGAACATGTGCAACAAAAGTGTTTGGTTTACAAGCAGGCTCTTGACTAGGATAGTGAATTGCAATGGATGATCATAGATTGCTCTCAGCAGAACTTTGTTTCTCAAGTAAGAAGGATCACATTTGCAACTACTGTGTATCACTTGTGGTGGAGCAAGAATCAACAGGTTCTTAAGAAAATATTGCATTCTCCTGAGTGTATGGTTCATGTGATTCTTAAGGATAGCCGTGGTCTACTAATAGGATGGAAAAATATGAATAGAAAGCAGGAAAATTTACAACTATGCAGTGAATTTGATATTTCTTTACTTCATTGATGACATTGTAGAGACTTGTAATATAGATTATAGGTTTCCTTTCTTGATTTGATGTATTTGACTAAGGGACAATCCCTTCTATAGTGATCTATATGCTTTGCAATTCTAAAATACACCCAAGAGAAGGTTGGGTTAGGTGATAAGGTGGATGGGATTATAAGTAGAATGTTTTGAATTCAAAATCTCCCACTTAAAAAAAAAATTATCCATTATTTATCTTCTCAAATTACAATAATGATAAGTAGCCTATTTGTACACACATAATTTATTAGGTATTCAGTCTTTGAATGGCTAAAATTAAGAGAGTAATAGTTTTTGCATAAATTTTCAGGTATTCAACTTCTAATTAAATGGCCAACTGGTTTGAAAAATATAGTCTTCATATGCTTGCGCTTTGGTATGTATAATGATCCTTATCATACAATATTTTGTTGAATAATTCAAAAGAAAAAGAGAAGATTCCTTCAGAACATTATGAAAAACAAGAAGTAAATTTGGATCATATAAATGAACAATCAAATCTACAAAGTAGGGAGCAAATTATCCAGAAGGCTACTAAATTCTTGGAATTGTTGAGTTTTGATCACTGAACGATTAAAAGTCTGATTTTGACCATTGAACTATCTAAAGTTTAGATTCTAGGCCATTTTATCGGATTTAATCATTAACCATGCTGATTTCTTTTGTCTCGTGAATCACGCGTGCACTCAGATCTAGCATAGTTAACGATTAAATCTGACGAAATAGCCTGAAATCTAAACTTTAGGTAGTCCAATGGCCAAAACCAGATTTTTAATAGTCCGGAAGTCAAAACTCAATGATTCCAAAAATTTAGTAGCAATGCTGATAATTTTCTCCAATCCGAATCTTCAAGCTAGAAGGAGCCAACTGATTTTCCAAGTCCTTTACTTGCCAAAAGAGGGCCTCCAGGTAGTATTTGAGCAAATAAAGTGAAGGCTGCCGCCTCTAATTCACAACTCGTATTGCAATCAACTAATCTACTAGTTTAACTGTTAAGTTAATTTTAACAAGGTATCAAAAGCAAAATTTTGTAATGTGGGATCACTAAAGCAGGTCAAAAGAAGATGTTCAGGCTTCATCTCTGGTATGGTAGGTGACAACTTTACCATCTGGCTCTTCAACACAGTACTGGCTGCACTAAAAAGCTTGACATGTTTAGAAGCTTTTCAACTGCATACAAAATAGCAAAATGTAGAACCGATGGTACTAATACGTGCTATGATGATTAGCAGTTTGATGACTACAAATAATTTATCTTCTTTCTCTAATGGTGCTGGCAAGGAATTATCTGAAATGAGTCAATCTTACCAGTGCTACTTATGATTCTATTATCTATGAGCTTTAGGATGCTCATAGATATACTAGACGTGTTGTATTCATCATTGTCCAATGTGGGAGTGCCACCTCAACAACTAATACTTGTAATGATTGATGAATATAAGTGTTCTGCCTCGGGTCATGAGACTCATGACCGGTTGTTGCAGATGCATAACCGGCAACATTTGTATTAAAAAATGAGAGAAGTGGGGCCCGGATTTGAGAATCAAAAGAGCATATTCTTGTATTTAACCATGCACATCACGAAAATTCATGGTCTTCCCAACAAAACTGTATCAAACAAAATTCAATTTTTCTTTTTGACAAAATTCAATTTTTTTTTTGACAAAACTCAATTTTTTTTTGACAAAACTCAATTCTAGTTGTACCATAATTCGATTGTTCGAGGATTGGTTCCAAAGTTTGTTGTCCAAGTTGCATTCAATGCTTTCACCAACAGTAACTGAAGCGTTTGGAAATAAGTTATAAAAAATTTAATGAATTGAAAAGGTTGTTGGAAATAATAAATGGCATTACTTTAAACCTATACTACAAATTCTTCAAGAACGCCAGGAAAGGATCCACCACAATGCGTATGGAAGAAAAGTAGTAGAAAATCAACAAAGAAAACCTCTAATTGTAAACGTCAAAGAGCGCTAGGAAAGGATCCACCACAATGCATATGGAAGAAAAGTAGCCGAAAATCAACGAAGAAAACCTCCCAAAGTTGAAAAGAAGGTAAATAATATTTATTAAATTTTGATAAAGACCATGTTTATGTTTTTAAAATAATTAGATAAATCACTAATGTTAGAGGAAAATGTTGTCTCCAGGTCTTGCATTATATGGCGGGATATGCACCTCTTTGTTTGATTAATTTTTATGAACTACAAAAAAGTCACTTTTTATGCAACTAATTTTTTGTTTAATTATTTTCACTAAGTTTTGGGTCACTATTTGACTATTTGTTCCGTTAAGGACATGGATTTGACATCATAATACTAATTTAAAATATTAATATAAGAATGTGACGGATAATAAAAACTTTATAAGGACATAATTTTCATATATGTAATTTTGGAAGAAAGAATAGGAAGAAATTATAAGGGAGAAAGCATTGGAAGAAATTATCTAACCAAATTGTGAATGAGTTTGTGTCCAGAACTCCAGATGAAATAGTAAATTGTTTTTGTCCACTTATCTCTTTTATTGCAAGCAGGGTAGTGGGAGAAAATGGTGGATAATTAACATAGAGGCATTTTTTCAAACTTTTAAATCCTATTACTGATTTCGAAACGGGGCTCAATTCAATGTTTTTTCCTGCTACTCCATTCTTTTTCTTTGGTAGGACTAAGTTTAAAGATTTAATTTAATTATATTATTTTTGAAAGGGAAAAAAAAGGAATGACATGTATTACATTTTTGTATAATTAATTTAATTATGAATTTTGTGGAAGAAGCGAAGTTTAAAAGTGGCGTGTTTATATTATTGAATTCGTTTATCAAGTGAAGTTGAAGTACTAAGGGTCTGTTTGATAACATAAAAAAGTGCTGAATCTGAACTTTTTCACACATTCAGATGTTTTGGGTGTTTGATAAATGAAAATCCATTTGCTGAACTTGTTAAGTAGTGCTGAACTTGTGTGTATTTTTTTCAGCACAAGAATTCTAACTGAATGCTTAATTCTGATAAGAATCTATAGAATTACTTCAACTACCTTATCTTATCTATCAAATCTACCCTTATTTATTAATTATGTTCAAAATTCTTATATAATTAAACAACCTAATATTCTTTATCTAATAATTTTCTATTTCTCTTTTCTCCCCTTTGAATGACTTTTACTTCTTCTCCATACTCCTTATATAATATAATTCATCTTTTATATTAATTTGATTTAAAAATAAATATTGTCATTTTCATACCTAACATTTTTAGCTGATTAAATCATAGGTTCTATTTCTTTTTTGGATGAAAAGATATAAGGGCAAAATTGTCAAATTTAACTTATTAAGCATTCAGTTATAAATGTTTATCAAACGGTATAAATAGGTTTAGCATTAAAATTTAGATATTCATATATTTCTTTTCAGTGCTTAAAATTCAGCAAATTAATTGTTTCAGTATTTATATTTCAGAATTCAGATTCAGTTTTATCAAACGAAACCTAAGTCTTACTACACGGAAATGAAATCTAATAAAAGGGATGTGAATATTGAATACAAATTCTGCCGGACATGAATGGTATATAATAATGTGAATCTTTTGTTTTGTAGAACAAAAATGGAAGATAGTGGAGGCATGTATGGATGACAATCAATGTTGAATTTAAATGAATATCCAAAAGACCCATATGTATATGTGGAAGAAAATGGCAATAGAAAGACTGTGGGCGAAGAAAATGAGCCACCACCAAATTATGGCTTTATTTGGATGGAGTATCATTCCAAATAATTATTGTAGCACTTTTTATGATGTAATGTATATGAGATAAAAAAAGTGATTAAAAATATAAAAAATGAATTAGAAAATATATTTATGATGTAAGCAAATTTTTTTTTGAAAAAATTTACTATTCAAACATAGTTCTATGGTTTTGCAACTGGCAACATAAATAACTCAAGCCAAAAGTTCTGTGGTTTCCATTTTGACTCTCAAGATCAGCAAGCGAAAGTAGGCAGGGGAATGAATGATGGCAATAGTCTAATGCATGGAGTTTGACTATAGGAATAGTGGCCCTAGCATTGGAAAGGAATAAACACCAAGCACAAGCCTATGGGAGATTAATTGATGTTTCAAAATTTGGGATCCCACCGCAAATTAGCATCTGGCGGGAAGTGAAAGTGTGGCAATTGTGAAATTTATTCCTAGTTTGAACTTTGAAGTAGAAAACAAGCCCATGCATTTGCAAAATTTTTTCCCCTAGTGAATTGTACACGTTTCGATTTCGTCCATTTCGTCAATTTGTGCCCCTTATATTACTTTTATTACAATCTACAAACATTAATGCAATATCTTCTATATAATAATTTATTCAAACAACTATATAAACTATGTTAACTACATATTAATAAAATAATAGACTTTTGGCTTTATTTGCTATAACTAATAAAAAAATTATGTTTTGGACTAATCTAAGTTAATCATATACCATGATTTTGGACTGATATCGTGATACAATTAACATTTTACCAATGACTATAAATGACTATTCATTTATATTGTAAATGACTATTTTATTCTTATTTTAACAAATAAAATAATAACCACTTGTTATTATTTTTCTCGAGCTCAACTAGGCTTGAACTCAAGATCGATGTTGAACTCGAGTTTTAAAATAAAAGCTTGTGGAGTGCGGGATCGTGTTGGAAGTCAAGAAAATTGAGTCGATTCAACCCATTTTGCAATCCTATAAATGATAACCTTTTCATTAAATCTATATGTTTTTTGTAAATTTAATATTAATATATGTAATCAAAAAGTGATTGGAAAAAAAATTAAGTTTTAGACTAATCTAAGTTAATCATATACCATGATTTCGGACCGATATGGTCATACAATTAGCAAATCTAAATTTTTTTTTATCTATTTACCCATGTTAAAGAAATAAATAATGTTTTCTCTAAAACCCACACTTGCGAATACAAAATTTATGTGTTGGAATACTTTGGCCATGACAATTAACTTTTTTGGACTAATTTACCCCTATTATTGATAGAATTAAAAGTAGATCTGCAAAAAGCAATTTTGGTCTATAAGTAAGTAAGTTCATCTCATCCTATTCATGACGAAACACAAGGAACCTAGTTTTTTTGTTAAACTAAATATCTAACATAAAATGAACCAAATGTTTGACAACAAGATTACTCATCCGAAGGTAAGTAACCACCTCTCATTTCATGAAGAGTTCGTTTGGTCCATCGGATCATATGATAATTTGGAGTTATTTACTTCTATTACTATAATGACATTTTATTCTAACAAGTGCATCAAGTCTACTATTTCCCTATAACATAATCTAATTTGTGAACTAATTTCGCCATGACTATAAATGACTATCAAGCTAAAGTTGATATTATTTTCTAAAACTTCCTAGATGACATGAAACATTCGAAACTTGAACTTATAAATGAATATATTTTAACAAATTTACGTTATAAATGACTATTTTATTCTTATTTTAACAAATAAAATAATAACTACTTGTTATTATTTCTCTCAAGCTCAACTAGGCTCGAACTCGAGATCGATGTTGAACTCTAGTTCTACAATGAAAACTTGTGGAGCTCGGGATCGTGCTGGAAGTCGAGAAAATTGAATCGATTCAACTCATTTTACAATCCTATAAATGATAACCTTTTCATTAAATCTATATTTTTTTGTAAATTTAATATTAACATATGTAATCAAAAAATGAATGAAAAAAAAATTAAGCTTTAGACTAATCTATGTTAATCATATACCATGGTTTTGGACCGATGTGGTCATACAACTAACAAAATTAAACTTTTTATGCATTTACCCATTTTAAAGAAATAAATAATGTTTTCTCTGAAACCCGCTCCTACGAATACAAAATTTATGTGTTGGAATACATTGGCCATGACAATTAAACTTTACTTTTTTGGACTAATTTACCCCTATTATTGATAGAATTAATAGTAGATTTGCCCAAAAGCAATTTTGGTCTATAAGTAAGTAAATACATCTTATCCTATTCTTGATGAAACACAAGGAACTTGGTTTTTCTGTTAAACTAAACATCTAAAGTAAAACTAACCAAATGCTTGACAACTAGATTACTCATCCGAAGATAAGTAACCACCTCTCATTTCATGAAGAGTTCGTTTGGTCCGTTAGACCATATGATAATTTGGGGTTATTTACTTCTATTACTATAATGACATTTTATTTAACAACTACATTGACTCTATTATTTCCCTATAATATAATCTAATTTGTGAACTAATTTGACCATGACTATAAATGACTATCAAGTTAAAGTTGATGTTATTTTCTAAAACTTCCTAGGTAGCATAAAACATTCGAAACTCGAAGTTATAAATGAATATATTTAACAAATTAATGTTATAAATGACTATTTTATTCTTATTTTATAAATGACTATTTTACCAATGACTATTCATTTATGTTATAAATGACTATTTTATTATTATTTTAATAAATAAAATAGTAACCACTTATTATTATTTTTTCTCGAACTCAATTAAGCTCGAACTTGAAATTGATGATATTAAATTAGAGTTTTACAATGAAAGCTCGCGGAGAGCTCAGTATCGCGCTGGAAGTCAAAGAAAATTGAGTCAATTCATCTCATTGTCCGTTCTTGATAATGCATATTTTTCATCTGGTGATGTCCCTAATCCCTCTGATAATGTGTCAAGAAGAATCCCTCGATTGCATCTCAGACGCTTTTGATGTCCCTAAGGTGCATCATATTATATTAAACAACTAGTACTCTTCTTTACTTTTCATCCTGTGTCCTATTTCTGAGTTTTTGGCTTATTAGTTGACAAGTTTTAATCTGACTTCTTCTTCTATATTTTATTAATTCCCACACCACTTGTACAATTTTGATACTAGACTGTAGAGGCGTCCAATAGAATATCTGTGCCAATAGTAAAGCTGACGCTGGCCAGAAGGCTGCCACATTGATTCTCATTTTCTTTGCAATCTCAAGTACCCATCCCATTGTCTCATTAGCAATAATGCATGTGATTTTGTCACCATCTGGGATTGACACCAGTTGCATTACAGTTGGTGCATTGTCCTCTTGTGATAATGATTTGACAACTCTCTTGTGATTGAATTCTGTGTTTACAAATGTAACTCAAATACCCTGCCTGACTAAGCATATAAGGCCAGTTCCATTAGGAGAAGTACTCATCACTTGTTGTGAGTATCAAAAATTAATTATTAGAGATCCACCAACTTTACCGTCTGGTTCTTCAACAGAGTATTTTTGATGATTTTCACAGTAGCCTTAGATATTGATATTCATAGATGTAGTAATACAAAATGAAAGATCATTATTCATTAATACAATCAAATTGATCTTCTTCAAAATATATTTTTTTTTGCAACTCTTTTTTTTTAAAGTGGAAGAACTTGAACCCAAAATCTCGCACTTACACTCCTTCCCTCCAAATATTATGATGCACAAAGCTTCCTTTTAAGCAAACATATTTATAAAGAGTTTTAAAAAATTATAACTTCAACTTGCATGAATTACTTATAATGCTTAATAGCACACTACTACAAAAATGATCTTTAGTCACACACTTAATATGACATTTTCTTAAAAGTGTCACAACAGAAAGTTAATGTAACATGCAGTAGGGAACGTCATTAAAGTGACAAAGAAAATGACGAGTACGACGTCGTATCACTCTAATTCGTCCAAATAGAAGTAAAAAGTGATAAACAAACGCGGGAAAGAGAATGGCTCTACACTTCAACGCCATTTTTTTGGGGGAAAAATTCTAACTACTCCAATGAACCCACTGAACTTTACTCTTTGTTCATCCAAGTTCTCTCTCCTAAAATTTTCAATCACATTAACTCTCTTTGAAAAAAACCAAAGTCCTTTACCCCTCTCACAACCGAATCCCTTGTTTCTTTCTCTTTCTTCTACCTAATTTTTAATTCTCCCCAATTTGAAGACAAAAATGTAATATTTGAGATCTGTCAGGCCCGAAGTGCAACGGTGGAGGACGGTGTTCATTGGAAATCGCCAACAACTCTCAGGACTTGTTCTTCTACTTACAACAACATCTGAAGGAAGATTACTACCAGGTAACCTATACATTTTAGACAAAATTGATAACTTTTTTTTATTACTCTATTTCTTCTCCGGGGACGGCGTGGGACATGGGGCAGGAGCAAGATGGGTGACGGAGGGTTGCCCAGGCGGTGCCTTACTAAAAATCATCACCCAACTCGACATTAATTTTGGGTGCTACTCTTTTTGCCCCCTATAACTAAAATTTTAATTGGATTCATTCCTCTGCCACTCTTCGGCTGCCTCAGAGAACCTCGACTCTGGTAACAAAATCGCCGTTCCTCATTCCCTTCGCCGCCGTTAGACCCAGAAAATTGGACCTTTTGTAACTGCAAAAGAATGGTGCGAATAGATGAGGCTAGAAAAATGAGATCTTTAGGCTCATCATACGCTTGTCTGGAGTCTTTGAGTTATCAATCTCTACAAAGATGCTTAGTCAGCGGAACTGCAAAAGGGAAATCTAAAATCAAAGGATCACAGCCATTGAAGAGATCAAAGGTAACAACCAATAAAGGTACTGGGTCGGGCGATTCGAATCAGAAAGAAGGTGGGCCCAGAAGAAAATCCGAATTTGATGAATTGGTCGACGAGTGCTCGGCTTCAACTTCCCCAATCAGATTCTTGAAGCATAAAGAAAAAGCTAGGGAAGTTGAGAGAGAAAAGATGGGGTTGAAAAGTAAGGTAATGATTACGCTTGGTTGATGAGTATAGCACGGTTCTGATTACGCTGGGCTTGCCAAGGAGTATAGCAGGGTTCTGATGAGGAAGCATAGAGCTAGACAGGCTGCTGAGTCTGCATTCTTGAGGTGTAAGAAAGAAGCTATTGAGGCATTACCTGAGGGTCTGAAGGCTACTGCTTTGGTCCCCGATTTGACACCCTTTTCGGCGAATTGATTTATGGCCAATTTTCACCTCCTATTGAAGGGTATATCGAGAAGGTTAAGGAGGCAGCCAAGAGTAGTTCTGGCAAGGAAAAACTTAGATGATCGCCTGAAATTTTTTTTATTACTTTCTTTTTGGGTTCTTTTTACTGCATTTACTGTCTTCTTGCTGAATTTTCTGGTTCTATTTATTTTATGGTGCATTTTCAAATTTCACTTTCTTTACAAATATGTGCATTCTCTTCTCGCTACGAGAATTCTTGCTGTAATTGAGTTTATTATGAAGAAGAGTGACTTTTTAGTCATCTTTGCACTAGTTCATTGTCCGAATGGTTATCAAATTACCTAGAATGCTTTTACGCTAGGATTTGTAGGTAGGACCTGAATTCATTTTACTAGTTCATTGATCCTGATTTGTATCTTGTTCTGCTATTGAAGTAGCTTGAAAATTTCTTGCACTGCATAGTTGTTGGCCCATAATACAGTTGGTCTTTCTCCAACTTTTGAGACGCCAATATCTATTAGGAATAGCTGCCCATAGGCCATCCGACAACTTAACACTTGGCTAGTACCTCATGTGCCTGCCAGTACTAGTTTCTTTGCAATCACTAGAATAGGACTTTTTACTTGACCCTTTTGCGTGACTCCAGCGTTGTCACCCCATTTTTTCTTCTTTGGGAGCTCCAGGATTTCCTAAAATGGTTAGCAATTAGGTGTTCTCTTTAAATATCTTCTGGCTTTGCTGCAAAACTTGACCAAAATTGAAGTAGGTAAATTGGCTTAGAACTTCCTACCACTAACATTTGCATCATTGGTATTGAACTTGATATAGAATGCTCTGTCCATAGGATTCTAATGCAAAGTGCATCTTACATACATAGCATATATCAAGTGGTGACTAAGTCAAGCTTATTCCATCAATGCAGTTTCAAGTTTGTAGCGGCCATCATCTTCGATTCCATCTAGCGAGCACTGATCGTTGATTCCCTTTCCACTTGGAGCAAATTGGAGTTGTTGGTAACCAAAAATATACATTACGTTTCTGCTACTCTTAGGTTGCCAATACATTACAGTTCGAGGCAATTATTTCAATTGGATAGAACTTCTATTGCTGATTAGTTGGGTTGCTAATATTTTGTCCAAGTTCTCTATCTCAAATTGGTATTGGCTATATTATTGGACTAATTTTGAATTCCGTAGACTGTTATTCTTTTGTGCCTACCATCTGTTCGATAGTTTGTGTCTTACAATCTGAAATTGAACTTTTGTTGTCTTTCCTTTTGATATCATTCTGTTTTGATACTTTTGGATTAGTTCTTATTACTCAAAAGTCTAGAACACCTGGATATGTGAACATTGTGTTTTGAATTGCCTAGAACACTTGGATTAGTTCTTACAACATAGTTTTGGTACTTTTGGTAGCTTTACTTTAGAAGATATTCCATGAGTGATTTGTGTCTTCTATTAATCCTGTTGAAATTTGTTTTCTTATCTAAGTAAATGTTTCATGCAAAAATCAGTAATAGTTTAGGTAGAATTATCTTGTAGATGCTAAAAGCTTTTTTTTTTTTTTTTATAATTAGAATCTATGTGAACATGGATAAAAGATGGATGAGTATGTCACAATCACGTGATGAGTACAAAGCTGGTTTAGAAGATTTTCTTGATTTTGCATTTACGAATGGAAGTATAGGGGAGATGATTTTATGCCCATGCATTAGGTATGGAAATGGGATATTTGTCACGAGAGAGCAGGCCAAATCACACTTGATATGGAAAGGGTTTATTAAGGGATATACTCAATGGTTATCTCATGGAGAGGTATCTTCGAATTTGCATCATACATCTTCACATGGCTCATCAAATGAAGTTCCACCATTCAATCCCATAGATGATATGCAGGGGTTGTTACAAAATGCATTAGGAGTTCTAAACCAGGACCTAGATATGGGAGAAAGATTAGAAACAGAACAGCCGAATATTGATGCAGAAAAATTCTACAATTTAATAAATGAGTCGAAGCAGCCCCTTTATCCAGATTGCCCACAATTCTCTAAACTATCTTTTCTGGTCCGCTTGTTACATATTAAATGTCTCAGCAAAATGCCCGATTTTGTATTTAATATACTTCTTGATTTGTTGTGGCAAGCACTCCCAGAAGGTGTAAATCTACCCAATTCTTTTTATGAGGCAAAAAAGATAATGAAAGAATTAGGACTTGGATATGAAAATTATGATGCCTGTCCTAATGATTGTACATTGTACTGGGGAAAAGATGAATCAAAGATAAAATGTGACACTTGTAAACATCTACGGTGGGAAGGAACAAAGGATGATCCTACTGGTGAAAAAAGAAAAGTTGCCCATAAGGTTTTGTGGCACTTTTCGCTTAAACCCAGATTGCAGCGTCTGTTCATGTCATCTAAAATAGCATCTTTCATGAAATGGCATGTCGAGGGCCATGCTAAGGATGGTCGCATGAGACATCCTGCAGATACTCCAGTTTGGCAATCATTTGATTACCAAAATCCTGAATTCGCGAAAGATCCTCGTAATGTCAGATTGGGTTTAGCTTCTGATGGATTTAATCCATTTAAAAATATGAATGTGAACCATAGTACATGGCCGGTAGTACTGATGCCTTATAATTTGCCACCATGGATGTGCATGAAACAGCCATACTTTATGTTGTCACTACTCATTCCTGGCCCATATGCACCTGGGAATAACATTGATATTTACCTTCAACCTCTTATAGCTGAGTTGAAGGAATTGTGGGATGTAGGTGTGACCACTTATGATGCATCATCAAAGGAAAATTTTCAGATGCATGCTGCTTTACTTTGGACCATTAGTGATTTTCCTGGTTATGCTAATTTATCTGGTTGGAGTACTAAAGGTTATTTAGCATGTCTAGTATGTCATAAGCACACCGTTTTACACCATTTAAGACATGGTTCAAAACAATATTACATGGGTCATCGGCAATTTCTGGAAAAGGAGCATCCATATCGAAAAGATAAATGTCACTTTGATGGAAAGGACGAACATGGAGTTGCACCACCTCGCTTGACAGGAGATATGATCTTGGAGGAGTTGAGGTCTTATAGAATCAAATTTGGGAAGACAGTCAATGATAACCCTGAATTGCCCTTTAATTGGAAGAAACAAAGCATTTTTTTTTGACTTGCCATATTGGAAGAACAATTTGTTACGTCATTGTCTTGATGTCATGCATATTGAAAAAAATGTATGTGAGACTATAGTTAGAACATTATTGAATGTGGATGGCAAGTATGATAACCTTGGTGTACGGCGTGATTTGGAAGAAATGGGCATACGAGCAGGTCTTCATCCTATTACAGATGAGTTTGGGAGAGAATACTTGCCTCCAACATGTTTCTATTTGGATAAGAAGGAGAAAGAGTTATTCTGTAAAATTCTGAAAAAGGTTAAAGTACCGGATGGTTATTCAGCCACAATTTCAAAGTCCGTGCATTTGAAACCTCCCAAACTAACCGGACTTAAGAGTCATGACAATCATATATTATTGCAGCAACTGTTACCACTATGTTATAGAAAACTTCTTCCAAAATCGGTGCGGTCTCCGTTGATAAAGCTGTCCAAATACTTTAGAGATTTATGTTGTAAAGCTCTTTGTCCTCGGGAACTGCTTCGTATGGAAAAAGAAATTGCTGTTGTACTATGCCAGTTAAAGCGCATGTTTCCACCATCTTTTTTTGTTATAATGGTGCATTTGACCAGTCATTTGGCAACCGAAGCAAGGATAGCCGGTCCAGTACATTATCGTTGGATGTATCCGATTGAAAGGTAACTTTTATAACTTTATAATTTCTATTTTATTGCTATGTGAGTATTATTATTAATCACTTACTACTTTTGTAATTGTCTTAGGTACCTATGCACTTTGAAAAATTATGTCCGAAATAGAAGTCAGCCTGAAGGTTCAATTGCAGAGGGGTACCTAGTTGATGAGTGCTTGACATTTTGCTCTCTCTACTTATCTGATGAAGTGATAACTAAGTTCAATCGACCAAGTAGAAATGAAGATGGAGGTGAAAGTTCAACTGAAGGACTTGAGATTTTTTCTATGCAAGGTCGGCCATTAGGAAAAGGAAATTCTGTTGTAATGGATGATGAAACCATAAAAAAGGCACATCAATATGTGATATTCAATTGTGAAGCCATGGATCCATATATCAAGTAAGTAATTGTACTCTATACTTGTTTTATAAAATTAATCATCTTTTAATAATGGATAATGTATATAGACAACTATCTTGATTGACTTTTATAATTGGTGAAGCGAACATCGTAAATTGGTTGAAGAGCAGCATTCGCGTAGCTCAAGACATGAAAAGGAGTGGATTCATAGCGAGACATTTGCAAATTGGTTTGACAGTCATGTGAGTTAATATACAAAGTATCATTGTATTTTTACAAATAAAAATTTGTATTATTATTTTATTAATTTACTTTTTTATTTTGCATAGGTGGATGATTTCCTACTCGAGAATGAAGTTATCTCAAAAGACTTGAGATTATTGGCCAAGGGTCCAAATGTTGTGGGTTTGAAGTATGAGAGATACATTGTGAATGGTTTTAGATTTCATACAAAAGATTTGGAGAGCAAAAGAAAAAATCAGAATAGTGGGGTGATTGTAGGCCTGTCAACGGGTCGGGTCTAGACCCGGATCCGGACCGGATCCGTGAAATTATTACGGCTATGGGTAGGGATTTAATTCCGTTTCCCGGATCCGGATCCGGATCCGTTTTGTCAAACAAAAAAACGGGTCGGATACGGAATATAGTATTCCGACCCGTATTAGACCCGGATCCGGATATAAATGAATTAATAATTTAAAAAATATATATTTATCAATATAATTTGATTAGGGTGATGTATTTTAATAAAGTTAATTTGATTTCTTTTCTTATTTGGTTTTTTCTTTGCATTAGTTAGAAATTAGTTTACAAATATATTTTTTTCTCATTTTTATTAGAAATTATAAATTTTGGTAAATTTGTTCGGGTAGACCCGGATTCGGATCCGGGACCCGCTGGATCCGGATCCGGAACATAGAATAAAAGACCCGTCGGGTAAACGGGTCGGATCCGGATCCGGCATAGTAATTCGGGTCCGGGTCCGGAATAATGAATTCCGGCCCGTTGACAGCCCTAGGTGATTGTTACTGCAATAACATCAAGTTTCGCAAGCACCAAGGATATGAATCCGGTTTCAAGTGACTTGGCCTATTATGGTATCTTAAATGATATTCTGGAATTGGACTATGGTGGAGGTCGAAGAGTGGTTTTGTTTGACTGTGATTGGGTCTCTAAGGGAAAACGATTGAAACAAGATGATGATGGGTTTACACTTGTGAATTTTATAAATGTGAAGCGCCACCATGAACCCTTCGTTCTTGCGTTCCAAGTGAAGCAAGTATTTTACGTAGAGGATCCTTTGGATAAGGGTTGGAATGTTGTTATTCCAACTATACCACGAGATGATCTAAAGATGGATCCCATAGACGTTGAGATGTACTTGCAAAGTCAGCCTTCAAGTAGTCATCAAAGTGTTATATTTGATGACATTAATTGGGTTCGAGAAGGTGTCATAGGAGAAATAGTTGATACTGCTAGAGTGGCATCAAGTTCCAAGGGATGATCTTTTATTATTTTATATAACTTAAATGAATGTTATCTGTTGATTTTGCTATAATGTCCAGTAAATTCAGTTGATTTTTATGTATTGAATTGTGGTGTATCTACATGCTTAAATTTTTCATGGCAGATTGTTTATTTCATGGTAATATGCTGTTAGCTGTACACTTTCAATTTACAATTTAAAATTGTAGTTGTACAAATATGGCGAGAACAAGACGAGGAAAAAGTTATCGTGGAGAAAGGAGCTTTCGATTGCGTGATGAAGATCCTGAAAATTTGGAAAATGAGGAAGCCACCGGTACATTATTCATTACTAATTACTTAATATTTCATTTAAATATATCTATAACAATAGTTTCTACTTCATAAGATATATGTCATAATTGTCTATTATACTTGCAGGTGGTGGTTCTGATGATGAGCAGCCTAAGAAAACTCGGGGACCAACTTATATGAGACACATTTGGGGTAGACATGGTACTGACAAGCGAATTAAAGTGAAATTCAATACATTTGGTCAGCCAGTTGGTACAAATAGAAGCAAATTCAATGAATTTTTGGGAGCATTGGCAAGAATTGGAAAATATGCACCAATTGACATTGATAGTTGGCGTAAGGTTCCCAAGTCTTTAAAGAATGACATGATAGATGTAGTAAAGTATTCATTTCTTGAACCTACTACATTAGTTGAATGCTTGTTCTCTTTTAATTAAGTATCCAATATTACAGGAAAAATTTGATCTTCCTGTTGACGTAGAAGAACTAGTTAAGCAATCAGTAGGAAAGAAATGGAGAAGCTGGAAGCATGCTCTCAAGAAAACTTATTTCAATCCAAATGAGGCAATTGAAAGTCAGGTGCTTAAAAGACCAAAACGAGTTCTTCCACAGCAATGGAGAAATATCTTGACTAACTGGCTTTCCGAAGAGTCAAAGGTATGAAATATTGTCATAGTCGTGATCCTGTTTTCTGTTTGCCTATACTTAACTATTTTGTGTTATGTTTAAATATGTAGAGAATATCTGCAACAAACAAGGAGCACTGAGAGAAGAAAAAGATGAATCATAGTATAGGGAAAAAGCCATTCGCTCAAGTTTGAGTAGATAAGGTATAACATATAAATTAGTAACAACATCTAATTTTTGATTCTGATATATTCTTTGGATGTACTATTATATGTAGGAAAGAGAGGTTGGGCATTCTCTCTCTAGAGCAGATATGTTCACCATATGCTACACTAATTCTAATGGAGTGCCATCTAGTTATGAAGCTGGGGAAAAAATGATATGTTATTGCTGCTTATTCACTTCATTCATAAACAAGCTTTTTCTGTTACAATAAGAACGAGAATATAGTAACTTTGAATTGTTAATTTTAGGAGGAGATGGAAAGCTTAAAAAATCAACTTCCAGAAGGAGAAGAAGATAGTGTGGGTAGGAATGACGTGTTTGCAAAAGTAATAGGTGAAGAAAGAAGTGGAAGAGTTCGTACATATGGTTTAGGAGTTACACAATCTGATTTGTGGGGTGATATACCAAGTCGTTCAACATGTTTTCGCTTGGATATGGAACAAAGAGCTGCGATGTCAAAAATGGAGCGAAGACTCCAGCAACTAGAATCAATTCAACAAGGAGGATCACAAGGACAAAATTCACCATCTCAGCAAAGATCTACTTCACATTCTACAAATGCTATTGTTCGGCCGATAAAGGTAATAAATAGCTCAATTATGACTTTCTTTAGATGCTGCGTTCGCAAATGATTTTCATGAGCAAGTTCGTAATTGCTATATGTTATTTAATTGTTGAGATTCTTGTTTTGGATATCATTATTGATTGTAATGGACTGCACTTTGGTTTTGGTACTTGTTGTGGCTGTCATTTTGGGTTGGTTCTTGTGGTACTATGTATTGAATATCTGTTCAAGACTTGCTCTCTTATATCTGGTTATATGCTTTATAAAATTTGTTTTCAAGGTTGGGGATAAAGTTACAATAAGAAGCATGGTTGATTCGAACAAAATTTGTGTTGTTGGAGTGGTTAGAAATTTGGATCCAACTGCTGAAGTTGGTGACACACCTTTGGGATCACATTGGTGTGAAATCCATGTGAATGTGCCTGTGGAGAATGAAGAAGAGCTAATGAGGCCATACCATAATTTTCGCAAGATTGGAGATGCAATTGGAGTAGCTATTGCTTGGCCAATAAACCTAGTAATCTTTTTATCTTATCTTTATCATTTGTATAACTTAGTTTTTATTTATTTTCTAACATTAAAACTGTAAAAGAAGAGCTGTAGATGTGATTTATAACTCCTATTTCTTGGTTTATGACACTTGTAGGTGAATCTTGAAGAAAACTAAAGGATCCTTGGGTCAACTGGCTATTTTTTGAAGACATTGTCAAGGCGTTTTTTGTTGAGTTCTTGTTGAAGTATTGCTTTTTTTATATGTACCGGAAATGCTACTGCAATACTCATAACTGTTGAAAAATCTCTTAATTAGCATGTAATTTGTTGACATATATAGCAGCCATGTAAGTTGCTTGGATGATGTACTTTTGCACTAGTTTGGCTGATTGTATTGCACTATCAGCCTATGAAAATGTAAATCACTTTGGTTTTCTTTTATAAGGTGGTACTGATAACTTTATTATTCCAAAAATTAGAATCTACATTGTGCAGGCAGGATGAAATGTGATTTCTACTTTTGAGTATAAAAATCCGGATGGTACACAGGGCTAATGCAATATGATGTATTGACACTTAAAAGTGTCACCACTTCGATTTTTACGGTTCATATATTCACAAAATTTCATGTTAACGAGTGTCAGAACAACCTAATCTAGTTACACTATAAAGTGTCATAATATTTCATTCTATTTATACTGCAAATGTCTCATAATATTTTATTGTACTTACATAATAGAAGTGTCAAGATAGATCCAATATATGACAGTTAAGAGTATCACTTTAGATTCATATAACCTTAACTCCTGTGTAGCATTTCTTGTCAGTTAAAAGTGTCATTAAAACAATAAATAATGACGTTTATAAATGCCAACAGAATTATAAATTATGACTCGTGTAACTGTCATAAACATATAGTGACGTTAGAATGGACGACGTTTTTAGCAGAGCGTCATTATAGATGAAACGTCATTACATCGAGCTATAATAACGCTTTTAAATGTCATAAAAGGGTATTTTTGTAGTAGTGGCAAGACAATAGCTAATGTCGTTTATTGAGTTGGATTTTCGCTTCAGCAATATCGTTTATTTCTTCTCTCAATTCAGTCCCCCAAACAGTCTCTTTCTCAGATTTCACCTACTGATTAACTAGTTAGCGTTCTTTTAATTCATTTGACTTTGGGTTGTAAACATTTTTGTTACCATTATCACGCAATCGTTATTTGTGGAATGCATAAACCTCTTGGGAGTTCGCTAATCGCACCAGCTGATGACAGAAAAATAAGTAGGCCTATCATTTAGGCTTTTCTAGTAGGACTTCTTGGAAGGTGGACTTGTTCCAATCACAGAAGATCACATCTCGGCAGGAATTTAGTATATTTCTGTATCACTGTCAAGGCCCAAAATTAGTTCTATGAAACACTTTTATACTTTAAGCTATGGTCAAGAAAGCCCAGCCGTTTTGAACTTGTGTCTGAAGACAAGCAGTGCACCTTCAAAAAAAAAAAAAACAAAAACCAGTGCTTTAATAAACAAATCGTTTTGCATTAATTAAATGTGTATTGGAACTGTTATAAAATATGATTTATGGAAAACATCTCTTTAGTATGGCCTCGCATGAGATCCCATCAGACCACTTTCAATTGTGAGTTAGAAAATGCAAAAACAATGGCCATTACAATAAGTTGTTTAATTTGAATAATATGCATGAAATGAATAATCCTACTATTGTATGATAGGAAACTTGGGCTGTAAGTCTCAAGTCTCAACCAACTGGTAATATTGGAATCAATGTGTAGGGCTAAGCTCAACATACCTCAAGATAAAAAAAAAAAGGTTTGAATTTTCTTAAGATGGGCTGGACCAAGTTGAAAATGGTTCTTCAACGGGTAATCTTACAATATTGGCTACGGGAAGGTCTACAAATGGTCTGGGACTTTTGGTGGTTGTCATGCTGTATTTGAAGCTGATTCCCTCTTGGCAATATATTTTGTTAACAACGCTTTAGCTAATCATACTTAATATAATCTTATATGTAAAAGACATGAGAAAATCGCAGATGGGATTGTACTCTTTCTTAATTCTAGAGAGAAGGCAAAACGTAAATGGATGTTTTGACGAAATTTATTTAGAATTCACAATGATGCATGACCTTGGTAAAGGTGACATTACATGAAAACTTGTTGAGCATAACATGCAGCAGACATCTAATAAGTATGTGATTTGGCTTCGGCCTTCACTTCATTGGAAAAAAGAAGGTTCAGCCCTATGAATAAGACTTTCGGGCAACGTTTTGCTCTAAGTATGTGCATACCTTTGGCATAATATTGATGGAACGTTTAAAAGAATGAAGCCTAGTAGTCTAATGTTCAAAGAAGATTTCAGCCAAAAGTGTTGGGTAGAAGGCTTTCTGCGTAAAGGAGCAATTCAGGTTGTAGATGCCAACTTGCTCAAGCCCGAGGTTGAGCATCTAAATGAGAATTTAGAAAGACAAAAGAAATTTTTAACTACAATGTGAAGGATGAAACAAGTTATTTTCTCATGTTTACATTGACGTTAAAACAACTTCAGTATGTTACCAGTGCATTCAGTTTCATATTAACTGCAATTCCATATGGCATTCCATTCGGAATAATGGTATGCGCTGAGTTTCTATGTGAGGAAACAACTTCCTATCAAACTTCTGAAACTTGAGGGATGAAGTTCTGGGCTCTAGGCGATATCAAATCCTACTGACTATTCCTGATTTTGAAGGAAAAGAAAAAGTGGAAATAAGACACATTTAACACCGGATTATATTGTGTCAGTGATTGGCAATGGAGATTCCACTTTTATATGGTTCGAAAATTAATGGCGCCCTCTGTTGCGGAAATATGGCCGTACTATAGTGAGGCAGTTTGGTAGTATTAAACTGCCAATGGGAAGAAGAAAGGGATGAGACTGCGTCTTTCTTCATTAAGCCAGCAATGGAATTGTTATGACCTGCCTTTATCATGAGTTATGTGTAGAAATATCGATTGGATACTAAAGACAGGTTGATAAGGTGGGGCGTCATTGCTGATCAGTAGTGTCCATTGTGTAACCGTTTGCTGATTTCTTCAATGCTCTTATTCAACTATTTGTCAGTTAACCATCTTCCTTGGTTAGTTAACTATTCCTGTGTTCCATATCGAGACATTGTCCCAGAAATCAAGCTAATTTGCTTTATCTGCTACATTGTGGCTGAGACAAAGTCCACAATTCACTTTCGGAGAAGACTTGGGACTCCAATTATTGAATACTTGAAGTGTAATCATTGTGCAGACTTGGACTTGGACTTGGACTTTTCAATAAGTTGGCATATATATTATCGATATGAATGTGATAAAGAAAAGATGGATATCTTCTTCTTCTTTTTTTTTTGGAATAAAAATTAGTACAAATACCTTTGCTCTACAAGTGCAGTCTCCATCACTCATGTTTTCTTAAGGAAGAACTTAGGCAGGGGATTCCTTTCGACCATGCCCTGCCCGTCCCCTTCTTTCCCAGCCCCATTTGGCCCCCGATGGGTGAATGCTATCGCTATCTCAGTCTTTGCATCCTTCATATTCTTGTCTCCTTTCGATGAATAATCTAATCAAGAACCAACTTTATTTTAAGTAATGTACATCCAATCTCATTTTGCATGTTAAAGACTTAATTTGCATCCTTGAGCTAGCAAAACGTCCCAAATTACCTCATTTCTTGGCATTCTTGATAGAAATAGGTGAAATTAATAAGTGTATGTACAATATTTTTCTTCATTGACAAAGGAGAGCAGCTTTATTTTTTTTCCTAGCAAGGTTGACTCACCCCCTTTTTTTTAATGATAAAGGAGAGCAGTTGGGATGCGCATAATCCTAAGTTTCCGTACCTCTCTTAATAGTGTGAAAGATTGGGATGCTTCACTAACTTTAGATTGTGAATTAGTTAGCATTCAATTTTATGTTATTTGATTTTATTATTATTATTATTATTATTATTTTTGTTCAAGAAAGATTCTAAATCTTACAAGGATAAAAAATATAAAAAAAAAAATTTGAGAGTCAAACTAAAGATCTCGCGACATTTTTATTAATGTTGTTACCAAATTGAGTTAGGTCATGAAGATGTACGTTCGCAAATATAATTTGCAAAGAGTATAATGATACTATTGTTTGTGAAGTTGCACCAAAAAAAATAGAAAGGTAAAAATTAAATTGATCAAAACATTAAGGATATAGAGTGGAATTAGGGCAAATTAGAAATTGCAAGGGAGAGGGTCGCAGGGGTTGTAGTTTTGAACTTTGATCCCCTATAAGTTTTGAGAAATACTTTTGAAGTCCTCCTCCTCACTGCCATATAATTTTGGGAGAAAGCCCCATTGACTTCCGCCTCGCCCCCTCCCCAAGCTTTTGCTTTAAGAAAAGCTCTTAAAATTTACTCGTCAAATGTTCTTAGATTTTGCATTTGGCTATAGTTGGTCCACTTTTTATAACTTTTGTTCCTCATTTTGGACAATGCTCTTTAATTGATTTAGTTGTGAATTCTCTTGGATAAAGTATTGCATTTTAATATAGCAGCTAGATCTATTAATAGTTGGTCTTCCTTTTGTACAAATTATCTCAAATAATTGAAATTGCAATTGGTCGGAATTCGTTGTCGTGAAAACCTATAAGATATATATGAAGATCATTTAATCCATCCTTTCTATTTAAGATTTGAGATCGACTTACTTTCCAAAATTAGAGATTATAGAGCAACTCATTTATAGTTATATAAAGTGTTTGTATCTCTTGCTTTTTTTGAAGTAATCTTGTGATGACAAGAATTTTCTTCTTTCTTGTCTTCTTTTGTTAATTTTGTGTAAACTCCGAGACATCTTCACTTCAACATAACCACCGAGTTTTGGATCAATAGCCGCAAAATAGGAATTAAATCCCTTTTTGGCCTACAGTGAAAAAAATTTAAAGGAAGTGTCAGAACATTCCTTTAGTCTAGTTGGATCTGTATACTTGCTAGTCCCTTGTATAGTTTCTTTAGACTCCTCTTCCTGTAGAATAAGATTAGTTTCTAAGAATGTTATCATTGCGGCAAAAAAAACAAAAAAAACTTCTCTTCAACATACTTCTACATGTCATCAAATGAAGTTAAAAGATAGCAAGCAAAGATTTTTTACTCACTTTCAATTTGCTTCTTACAGGACTATATTTGAATGAGTGGGAACAAAAAAAAGAGAGATAAATTTGTATCACTAAATGTGAATGGTAACCCTGGCAAGGTACCCTTTTGTATTTGTAGTCACCAAACAACCTTGACTATGGCACCGTCTGCAACTGAGGAAAACGATTGAATGATGAATTTAAGCAATACAATTTCATAGATTTACGTCTAAGATCAGCAAAATTTGTTTGTACGTCTTTCGGCTTGATTGGGAAGATAAGTATAAAATACAAAATAGTGTTCTGTGTTGAATGGGAAGATAATGTTCCGATTATGTAGAAAAATGGTATTGTATTGTCGTTGTACATCCCAAAGTCTTGGTCAACTTGGTTTGTCCTAGCCCATTAGTCCAGAATACACGTTGAAGACTTGTAACAATGTCATGGAGAAAAAACAGATGAACAGAAAATGAGTTGAGAGATTCAGTGCGACCGAAAGTGAGTTGAGAGCGAGTGCTCAATATAGCCACAAAACTTGGAGTAATGAACGGTTGTTCATTTCGAAAATTCCTGTATGGGAGAACACGAGATACATATAATGTAACTCAATGTTGTGACTCCTAGATGTTTGCTTAAAGATCAAAATGTGAAAGAAAAAGTAATCCAACTATTTGTTTTAAGTGTAATATGCATCTTTTTATATGTTTCTACGGTTTCAATCTTTGAAAGATTATGTAACGGGGTTTTTTTTTCGACAGTTTCTTCCAATTTTTTTAGGCACTTTCTTTCAATTTTGGTAATTTAATTCTTTGATACTTCATTTGTCGCTTGTTGGGTCCAGGCACTGTCATTTTTTATACTTTCATTTGATAGTCTATTTGCTCAAACAAATAAGTTTTTGGTCTCAGTTAAAAAAAAATTTTTTTTGGTCCAACAAGTTTAACCAGCTTTCTGTGTTTTTGATCTATTTTCTAAGCATGTTTCTAAGTTTAAAGAAGATCGAGTTTAGTTTGAAGGGACATCAGCCTGATTACTAAGAGGTTCGTGGTTGCTATAGTGAGGCAGTTTGGTAGTATTAAACTGCCAATGGGAAGAAGAAAGGGATGAGACTGTCTTTCTTCATTAAGCCAGCAATGGAATTGTTATGACCTGCCTTTATCATATGAGTTATGTGTAGAAATATCGATTGGATATTAAAGACAGGTTGATAAGGTGGGGCGTCATTGCTGATCAGTGGTGTCCATTGTGTAACCGTTTGCTGATTTCTTCAATGCTCTTATTCAACTATTTGTCAGTTAATCATCTTCCTTGGTTAGTTAACTATTCCTGTGTTCCATATCGAGACATTGTCCCAGAAATCAAGCTAATTTGCTTTATCTGCTACATTGTGGCTGAGATAAAGTCCACAATTCACTTTCGGAGAAGACTTGGGACTCCAATTATTGAATACTTGAAGTGTAATCGTTGTGCAGACTGGGACTTGGTCTTGGGCTTGGACTTTTCAATAAGCCAGCATATATTCTTATACTATATAAGAATGAGTTGTGATTTTGAATTTCAGTCGCATAGATAAGGGCATTTGGAAAATGTGGAATAATGTGTAGTTTTTTTTAAAACTTTTAGTACAACTGATGACAGCATGTTTTTGGGTTTGTTTACGTAAATGTCCTCATGTTTGTACATTTAGAACTTTTATTTATGAAGATATTTGGTTATTTCTAGAATGTGAAATTATTTTTGAATCTTTTGCATCGAGTACAACTCATATAAGTTTATGTGTTGGTATAATTATTGAAATGGTGCTATAAACACATTTAATTGAAGTGTGGTTTTTGTTGTGCAATTAATTCCTTATAATATAACCCTTACTACCTCGGACCTAATTAATAAACTTCAACTAATCAAAATTCTTATATTAAACAAATGAATTAATTATTCTCTAAGTAACAGCTGTTTCTAATTATTCACACATTCATCCATTTGCTTTTTGCTCTTCCATTTTTCCTTAACATTTATGAATGTAGGATCTTTCTTCTTCCTAACCTTAAATTGCACCAATTATGCATACCACTCTATAAAATATTTTTTTTTTATTCCTATCACTCTATAAAACTAAGATCAGTTTCCTGCCTTTTCCAATTTTGTTCTAAAGTCATATATTTCTTTGTGTTTCTTACAAGGGTGAAAAAGCTAATTGGGAAGAAAGATGTAAAGGTAAAATTAATGCAAATTATTATGAAACTTATGTTGGATAATCATTATCACAATCACGGCCAACTTGTTCCAATTCTTCTTCTTTATTTCTGATTTAATTGTATCAAAGTTGTGAATTTTATAAATTAGAATTTTGTTGATTTAACTACTCCTTTCAATTTAGGACAACCTTCCAAAGAGGTATTTTCTGTTCCACTAAATTTTCATTTGCTTGCTTTCACAGAACTCTATGTATGATTGTTTTCCACTAGCATAATTTCATTATTCATATGGAATTTTTGAAACATATAGTGAATGCTTGATCATCATTGTAAGGTTAGTAGTGAAAATACCACATCTGCAAGCAAATATTGGGAAATATCATTAACCACTTTCTACTTATGGCTTCCAACTCCAATTCATGTGTGCAATTTCTTCTCATTTTGGCTTTCATGTGGGTTTGTTCAACCAAACAAGCTCTTTTCATGTGAGGGTGTTTTTCTATTGTATTTCACCATTACGATTGAGATGTGCTATCAAAAAAGAAACAAAATTTCACATTGTGCTATAGTGTGAATCTTTCAAGAGAGTGTAAAGGGCATTCTCTTTAGGGGTAAATTGTAACAATGGATCACTTTTCCTTTCAAGAATGCTTTATGAAATAAACACCTTGAACTCCCAAAGAAGTTTTACTCATGTTTGTTTGTCCAATGCTGTAAGGCCTGGTGCAACCCAATGAGTACAAACAATTTCACAATGATGCACAAAGATATATCAAATTTAAGCACAATAAAGAAAACTTAATTAAAGAGAAAAGATAAGAAATGCAAACCAAATATCAATCCAATAGCCTCTTCAATAGATGGCGATGCTAACCAAGATGTACAAGTGAAGGCTCACTCCTTCCTCACCCCAAACACACTTTGGTTGAGCCAAGGAGTTTTACAACTATTCTAGTTAACCCTCAACAACCTACACTTGAAAGATCACTCACCCAAATAAGAACTATTTTATACAAATGAGGCAACCTTCACCAAGGTTTTACCACTCCAAGTGATAGGTTCACCTTCACCAAGGTTTTACTCCTCCTAGAGAATAACCTTCACTTGAGCAACCTCACAACCCAACTTCCCCAACCCCTTATACAACCAACAAAGAATCTTTCTACTAAAAAATCTCACTTGTAAGCTTGTATTTTGTGTTGGCAAAAGTCCCTTGTCTTCTTGTGCTTTGGGGTATTTATAGAAGGTGAGAAATGGCTTCAAAAGGCTCTCTAACGGTCAAATATTAAATGCTGTCAAAACTAGCCGTTGGCCTGTTGGACGTCCGAACCACCTGTCGGACGTCCGAACCCTGCGTTCAAACCACCTGTCGGACGTCCGAACCCTGCGTCCGAACGTCGTCAGAGAGTCATCAAATCTTTGCGAAATTTCTCGGACGTCCGATGCGATCGATGTGCGTCCGATGCGTGCGTCCGATCCTTCCGGACGTCCGATGCTTCCTCACGAGCGTCCGACAGAGTTTCCTTCTTGATGTTCTTCATCCTTTCGGACGTCCGATAGCTTCCTTTCGGACGTCCCACATGAGTGCCCTGTTTTTGCTTCTTCTTTTGTGCCACAAGAATCTGTTCTAACAAATTGCTCACATAAAAACATTAGCCCAAATCTACATTTTAGTTTGTTAATCATCAAAACCAAGGATTGATCGACCAAGGTCAACAAATGCAATAAATTTGTTGCCCACATTACTGATTGCTTTAGGAGAGGCAAAAGTGCAAAAATTATCCTCAATAAGTTGTACGAGTCAACTCTTAATTTCAATTTATTAGTTCTCAATGGATTTCCATCAATATGAACTTATAAATTTATTTCCTTCTAAAAATCCTGCTTTTGGTTCATGTTACGTTTTGTTTTCCTATTGATTAGAATAATTATAAATTCTATGCTCCAATGTACATCATGTTTGACGGATTGCTTGATGAGACCAAAAATATATTAGACATCAACTTACTTGGATTTCGGATTCTATGTGTACAAAAACTTAAGGGCTTCATCTATCATAGTTACGATGGATTATCTGATACTTCTAAATTATTTGTGTGATACTTTTGAGCTTTCCATAATATAATTACAATGTTGACTCTTGCTTTTTGAGTGTCAAGTTTGTCAAAATTGATGTGGATGAGATAAAACTAGCTAAGAACAAAGTTAAGTGTTAAACTTTTTTAATTTTGTAATGAGCTATAGTATAAGGATGTGAATTATCTATTTGACATTAAAAAAAAAGTTTTTGCTCTCATTTGTTATGTTGATGTTGAATAATAAAAAGTAATATATTATAACTTCAATTTTGGATGTTTTCTTATTATGTTATTCAGTTAGCCTTTTTGACATTTCTTTCTATGTTCTTGATTAACATATGCAGAAGAAATACTATTTGCATTTAAAAATTAACTTTATTTTTGTGTAGGGTGTGAAAGAATTTGTTGATAGGCAATTCTACTTCAATTGATATGATATTTACTTTATATATAGGATTTTTTAATAAATTATATCTGCAATACTTTCTACTTTCTCAATCTTATTGTATTTTTCTAAAGAATTATGTAAAAAATTTTAAATAAAGACATCCAACACCCTTGCGTTGCGTAGGCTTTCATCCCCTAATATTATCGATATGAATGTGATAAAGAAAAGATGGACATTGTACAATATCTTCTTTATTTTTGGGGTAAAAATTAATACAAATATCTTTGCTCTAGAAGTGCAATCCCCATCACTCATGTTTTCTTAAGCAAGAACACAGACAGGGGAATCCTTTCGACCATCGTCCCCTTCTTTCCCAGTCATATTTGGCCCCATTGTGGCACGGTCGGCGAATGCTATCACTCTCTCACACTTTGCATCCTTCATATTCTTGTCTCCTTTCGATGAATAATCTAATCAAGAACTACTTTATTTTAAGTAATGAACATCCATTCCCAGTTTGCATCCTTGAGTTAGCAAAACGTCCCAAATTACCTTATTTCTTGGCACTCTTGATAGAAATAGGTGAAATTAATATGTGGATGTACAATATTTTTCTTCATTGACAAAGCAGAGTAGCTTTATTTTTTTTCTTAGTAAGGACTCAACTCATTTTTTTAATGATAAAGGAGAGCATTTGGAATGTGCGCAATCCTAAGTTTCCGTACCTCTCTTAAATAGCGTGAAAGATTGGGATGGGTCAGTAACTTTATATTGTGAATTAGTTAGCATACAATCTTATGTTATTTAATTTTATTTTTATTGTTATTATTTTGATTCAAGAAAGACTCTGGACCTCACAAGGAGATAAGATAAAAAATGAGAATTTGAAAATCAAACCAATAATCTCACGACAACTTGATTAATGTTGCCAACAAATTGAGTTTGGTCATGAAGACACGCGTGTGCAAATATAATTTGCAAAGTAAGAGTGTAATAATACTATTACATGTGAAGTTGCACCGAAAGAATAGAAATAAGGATGACAATGGGGGCGGGTGCTCATGGGAGGCTAATGGGGTAGGGGTTGGGGCGGGGGCGGGGGTGGGGGCGGGGGTGGGGGGAATTTTTTCCCCCCCGCTTAGAAACGGGGCGGGGGGTAGGGGAGTGTACCCCCGCCCTGCCACCCGCTTTAAAAAAAATAAATATATAAAAAATATATATGTATATAATTATATATATAATATATAATTTAATTAGTTACAAACTTATGATAATGATATTATTAGTTATATGTATTATACAATGTATATTAGTATATGTAATATAATTGATATTATCAATTATACTAATAATTATATATGTGTACTAATACAAATTATTAATTGGTTATACTAAATTTACTAATACATTTATACTAAATCCTTAATTACACTTAATACAATGACATTTTTTTTTTTAAAAAAAAGTACAAGCACAATAATGAATTAGTGATTGTATTTGTGTCAAAAGTGAAAACTTGACTACTTTAGTTGTATTTATTCATCATATCGGATTGTATTGAAATAACTTTTGTTTGATTGTTTTTATAAGTTTCAATTGTGAAATTACAATGAATAATAATCTGGTGATGTGTTGATATTTTAGTATTTGATTATTTGTTAAAATTTAACTATAATAAAATTATATAATAAATTTTTATTAGTCCCGCGGGTGCCGGGTGAGGCGAGGACGGGGCGGGGGGAGCGGAGGACTAGGGAAGGGGTGGGGGCGGGAGGAATTTGTAGGTCCCCCGTCCCCAGCCCCATTGCCATCCTTAAATAGAAAGGTAAAAAGTGAATTGATAAAAACATTAAGGATACAGAGTGGAATTAGTGCAAATGAGAAATTGCAAGAGAGAGGGTGGCTGGGGTTGTAGTTTTGAACTTTGTGATACGAAATATGGGCCGCTTATGGGCTGCAAGAGATTGAATCTTTTAGTAATAGTTAGTAGTTTATTTTCTAGATTTCTATTTTATTTGCTAGGAATAAATTCGGTCCAAGACCTCATGTTGAGTTGGATCCGATTTATAGAGTCTAGGCTCACTATAACTTAAGTTGGTTAATTAGCTTTTATTGGGTTATGTTGGGCCAGCTTAAAGCCTTCATTGGATCGATTATAAGCTGACCATTAGATAGTGGATTTGAGTAGTGGAATCGGGCCAAAGGCCTAGCCTAGCCGAGTTAGGGTTTTCAAGTCACTTTAGGTTTTCAAGTTGTATGGCTATATATAGCCAAGGCAAGAGACCTTCATAGGCAGTTTTGAAGATCAATAAAATTGTGAGTTTTCACTTTTCTCTTTCCAAGAGAGCCTCTTTGAATATTTGAGAATCTTTCTCAAGATTATTCAAGTGAACTTATCAATCAAGTAACTCCTTGGTTGTGGCGTTCCTCTACCTATAGTTTGGTTCGCTAATTCATTAGGTAACGGGTTGAGATAATATCAATAGTGTTCGTTATCTCGGGGATTAGATTTGGGTCAAATTTTCGCTGCTAAACCGTTGGTGATTCGTTGTCTAGATCGTGTCAAGTGAGTTTCACATCACTTTGATCCCCCATAAATTTTGAGAAATACTTTTGAAGTCCTTATCTCGCTGCCCTATTATTTTGGGAAAATGCCCCATGACCATTGCCTTCCATCTCGCCTCCACCCCAAGCTTTTGCTTTAAGAAAAGCTTTTAAAAATTTACTCGTCCAATGTTCTTAGATTTTGTGTTTGGCTATAGTTGGTCCACATTTTATAACTTTCGTTCCTCATTTCGGACAATGCTCCTTAATTGATTTAATTGTGAATTCTCTTGGATAAAGTATTATTGAATTTAAATATAGCAGCTCTATTAATAATTGGTCTTCCTTTTGTACAAATTATCTCAAATAATTGAAATTACAACTGGTCTGAAATTCTTCTCGTGAAAATCTATAAGATATATATGAAGATAATTTAATCCATACTTCCTATTTAAGATCCGAGATCGACTTATTTTCCAAAATATGAGAGCATAGAGCAACTCATTTGTAGTTTACATAAGCGTCTGCGTCTCTTGCTTTATTTCAAGTCATCTTGTGATGACAAGAATTTTCTTCTTTCTTGTTTTCTTTTGTTAATTTTGTGTAAACTCAAAGATTTTTTCCCTTCAACATACTTCTACATGTCATCAAATGAAGTTAAAAGATAGGAAGCAAAGATTTTTTACTCACACCTTCAATTTGCTTCTCATTGGACTATATTTGAAAGAGTGGGAACAAAAAAAAAAGAGATAAATTTGTATCACTAAATGTGAATGTTAACACCGGCAAAGTACCCTTTTGTATTTGTAGTCACCTCACCACCTTGACGACTATGGCACTGTCAGCAATGAAGACTGCAACTGAGGAAAATGATTGAATGATGAATTTAAGCAATACAATTTCATAGATTTACGTCTAAGATCAGCAAAATTTGTTTGTATGTCTTTCGGCTTGATTGGGAAGATGAGTATAAAATACAAAATTGTGTTCTGTGTCAAATGGGAAGATAATGTTCCGATTATGTGGAAAAATGGCATTGTAGTGTCGTTGTACATCCCAAATTCTTGGTCGTCTCGGTTTGTCTTAGCCCGTTAGCCCAGAATACACGTCGAAGACTTGTAAAAATGTCTTGGAGAAAAAACAGATGAAGAAGTTGAGAGAGCGAGTGCAACCGAAAGTGAGTTGTGAGCGAGTGCTCAATATAGCCACAAAAATTGGTGTAATGAACGGTTGTTCTTGACATATTGAGTTTATATAATAATAAATACCTATTCAAATAAAATATAAATTTTGCATAGAATGGTGAGAAGGGTCGAATCCACAGGGACCGGGAATAATTCGTTTCTTCTGGAGCACAGAGTAAGGGAGATTTTTATAAAAATGAGAATAATTAAATAACTCAAATAACAAGGCCTAACTGATAAGTTATTAAATTGAAACATTAATAAATAAATTCTAACCAAGGAATAATTTCGGAAATGGTTCACTAAAATTGATCACTGATGCAATAATAATTTAACTTATTAACGGATAAACAAAGTTATAACTAGCAAACCAGCGATGACAATCAACTTCTTCTTGCTATATTGGTGATTAAGGTACGATAGTTAACTACTTCCCTAATCAAGAAATAACCCTAGGTACGACCTTATAATTCAATTTTTCAATTGCTTTAAGAAGTAGAGAAGCCCTATTCTAACCAAATAACACGTTACAAGAGTTATTTTAAATTAACTTATATGTTCCTGACACAAATCCAATCATGCTAGTTACGATTATTGTAAAGCAATTAAATAATTATGGATTTAACTGCTCTAATTGATTTTAGGTTATTAGACTGAATTAAATATCGGACGCTCTTGATATTCAAACAATATAATAGCAATAAGAAATTAAATTAGAGAACATATGAATACCAGTAATAAAAGAATTAAATATTATCAATTCAATTTCACAATTTTAGATGAACCAAATCTTCTGTTGTTTTTGACTAGAATAAAGTGTTTAGTTCGTCATCATGAAAAAAGACACGCGCGAAATATTTGAGTTTAGTGCTGCGGCCATTCTCCAAAAAGTGCGATGAACAAGAAAAGAAAAGACGTCCGTTCATTTCTTACGACAAAGGAGAAAAGAAAAAGTTACGATGCTATTTTTTCGGATTTCATCTCCTATATCTCTTATAAAAAGATTGTTTCCAAAAAGTCAAGATAACTAACTAAACTGGTGTGAGAAATAGGAGGCTAGTTGTGAGCTGTAGAGTCTGACTTCCATGGTTTCAAACTGATTAAAATTCAAGATTGAAAACCACGTGCCTAATCCCAAGTTTCTGGACATGTAAAGTTAGACCCTAATGCACCCACGTCGAAGTGTATAGAAACCTAGTTAAAAACTACGTTCTTAAATTCTTTTCGCTTTGGATCCCTACAAACAACACCAATCACCAAAAATAAATAGAATCTACCAATTAATGCAATGCTTGGCCAAAATTAAGGGGAAAACAATCATAAATTAAATGACAAAATGCAACCTATTAGTTCTTTTCGAAAAATGACTGTATGGAAGGACACGAGCACTTAATGTTGTGACTCATATATGTTTTCTTAAAGATCAAAATGTGAATGAAAAAGTTAGCCAAATATTCTTTTAAGTGTAATCTACATCTTTTTATATGTTTCTATGGTTTTAATCTTTAAAAGATTATGTAAAAGGGTATTTTTTAATACTTTCTTCCAAATTTTTTAGACACTTTCTTCCAATTATGGTAATTTAATTCTTTGATACTTCATTTGTTGTTTGTTGGGTTCAGGTACTGTCATTTTTTATACTTTCATTTGATAGTTTATTTGCTTAAACATATAACTTTTTTATCTCAGTTTAAAAAAAAAAAACTTTGGTCCAACAAGTTTGATCATCTTTCAACTTTCATTTTTTAAAAAAAATCAATTTTCTAAGCATGTTTCTAATTTTAAAGAAGATCGAGTTTAGTTTGAAGAGACATTAGCCCGATTAATAAAAGATTCATGGTTGGATTCTTTTGTCTTTTGTATTGGATTCTATTGTTTAATTATTATACAAATTTGGATTTTATATTCATCATGTGTTGTTAAAGTATATGTCTAGAGTTATGGATGAACTTCATGTATCTTGTTTGTGATGTTTACTTGGTTATTTGATACTATGATTTTGAACAAGTTATTTAACAATTTTATTTATCTAATCATGATTACTGGCCATTAACTATGATAATTTCAATGTATTAGATTTGTAATGAGAATTAAAATTTAACACTAAGTGCACTCACGAAAATAGACGTGCACTTTTTTTTGCCTTTGGTGGTATTATTTTATGTAATTTCACCGAAAAAATGAACTTATATTTAATTTTATAACTACGAGAGTAGTTATAGTTTGATAACAAGTATAGATGATTCACTACAACAATATGTTTTACATAGATTAGGAAATTACACCGTGTTTAGTTAAGATAGTAATATTTAATTAACCAGTAATTTTACTTGTAAGAGTAGGAAGAAATTTCATAACCGTAGGAGCTTTGAAATGTCATTTTCACTTTATTTAATTTTATGATTGTAGATTAGATTTACTTGCTTTAATTTGTGGTTATCTAAAGAATAAAGAAATTGAAAACTATTGGTAATTGACAATTTTTTCTGGGGGATTGACACCTAATATTCCCCTCTAAATGATCTGGGAGAAAATAGAGGGTATTTAGGTTTTTAAAATTTGATGTAAAGTAAAAAATAAAAAAGAACCAGCGTTGACTTGGTATACAGAAGTATGTTTTGATCTGGAAGATAATTCCATAACCAAATTTCATCCGGTCAGAATTCATGCTATTAGTGTCTCATCTTTGTCCTGGCATACGTGCATTAGATGTACCAAGTGTCTGGTATATATATATACATAAGTACATGTAATAGACATTATTAGCCCGTGTCTGTTGTCTTAAATGCTAGCAAAACTGAGAGTATAATCATGAAGAAATTATCTCACTTGTATTTTCCCCTTGGACTCTTCTTGCTAGGTTCTCTCTTATCTTGCTTAGCCGCCCCCAACATTACCTCGGATCAATCAACCCTTGTCTCATTGAAAGCCAAAATCACTGGGGATCCTCACGAAATCTTGGCAAGCAACTGGTCGGCTACTTCCTCAGTTTGTGACTGGAGAGGAGTCACTTGTGGCTCTCGCCACCGCAGAGTCACTGCCTTGAATATCTCCAACTTGGGCCTTACTGGCACCATTCCTCCGCAACTGGGCAATCTCTCCTTTCTCACGTCCCTCGATATGAGCAGGAACAACTTTTACGGAGAACTTCCCCATGAATTGATTCGTCTGTCCAGGTTACGAGTCCTCAGTTTAGGCATTAACATGCTTAGAGGAAATATTCCCTCTTGGGTTGGTTCCTTCCAACAACTCCAACACTTTTTTCTAAAGAACAATAGCTTTACAGGCTTTATCCCACCTTCTATCTCCAACATGTCAAAGCTAGAGACATTAAATCTGCAGTTTAATTCTCTACAAGGAGCAATACCAATGGAGATTGGGAAATTAAAAAAGTTGAAGCAAATTGTCCTTGACTTTAATCAGCTTTCTAGTTTTCTGCCACTGGGGCTGTTCAATATTTCCTCACTGGAAGCTGTTGCTCTTCGAAGTAATAGCTTATCTGGCAGTCTTCCATCCAGCATATGTCCCCGTCTTCGAGGACTCACATTGCTTGACCTTTCCCTCAACAAATTAAGTGGTGTGATACCACCATCGTTATCGGAGTGTTCGAAGCTTCAGGTACTGAGGTTGGGCGGCAACAATTTGAGTGGAGTGATACCGGAAGGATTTGGGAACTTGACGGCGCTCAAGCGACTACATCTTGGCTG
Source organism: Coffea eugenioides (assembly GCF_003713205.1). Taxonomy (NCBI): domain Eukaryota; kingdom Viridiplantae; phylum Streptophyta; class Magnoliopsida; order Gentianales; family Rubiaceae; genus Coffea; species Coffea eugenioides. Next base: position 66,424,681 of record NC_040036.1, read on the forward strand.
GAACAATTTGATTGGAGTGATACCGGTAGGATTTGGGAACTTGACGGCGCTAGTGGAACTATGTCTTGGGGACAACAATTTGATTGGAGTGATACCGGAAGGATTTGGGAACTTGACGGCGCTGGTGGAACTATGTCTTGGGGGCAGCAATTTGATTGGTACCATCCTACCTCTTGAATTTTAGCAAATATCAGATAAATGTGCATATAACTATTTGCCGTATTTACCTGACAATCAAATTCAAATATAAAACTATTGATTAATAATTTAAAAATCTAGCCTAACGTGTTTTTTTTGTCAAAATAACACTTTTTCTAAAAAATATTCCCAATGTGATTCACTTTCAAATTTTATTCCCAAATCGATGTTATTGTTGCCACCTAATTACCCTGATTGCCATGTAAGATAACAAGAAAGGAAAGCTTTAATCTAGTTTATAGTTTCCAATAAAAACTAAAAATTTAAACTGTTTTATTATAGAGGCACAAGAAAATTGCATAACTTTGATAATTTCCTTATAATTATTTAAAATAAATTTTACCATTATTGACCTTGCTATTATTGCTCTCTATAATTTTTTAAAATGTATCAAACTTATTGCATATATTTTTTCAAAAATTAATTTGCAAAATACAAAAATTGCAATGAACATTATAAGCAATAATAAGAAAAAGTTACAAAAACTTCAAGGCTATCATATTTTTTTATGTTATGCTTCCTACTCCTTGAAAAGAACTTTTACAAAAAGTAATCAAACTATTGCAATTAAGATAATGCTAAAGTTTCTCAAAAGTAACACAAGCCATTAATTGATGTTGAATAAATGTGCAAAAATACTTCAAGTATACAAGATTATTTGATTATGTGATAGAGAGGCACTACAAATGAACATGCTTATATTGAGCATGAATTTATGTTGTTACGGAGTTTTCCTCTTAGACATTTTATTAAACACACGGTATGAAAAATAATTTGTTAAAGCAATTAGTATTCAAAATTTTTTGAAGGCAATAGGAATGTTCCAAAAACTGCACAATAGAAAAGACAAGAGAATAATCTTCATTTACCTTGAAATTATCAATTTGAGGAGAATATTTTCATCTACAGATACAATATCAGGAATGATAATGAAGTTTTAGATGTTGTTAATATAAATATTGGCTTTTAACAATTACATTTTGTGACGACCCCACTTCTCCCAAGGGCGAACCCAAGGGTATCGGCGGGCCGCCTGCCTGACTCGCGCCAGAATTCAAAACTTAAAACAATAAAAGCTAGGTAAACCAAAAGAGTTCTATATACAATATATACAATCCCAAAAGAGTTCTAAGTACATCCTCCAAAATAGATATTCAGATTACTACATCACCATATGCTAATCACCAAGTATATAAAGTAGACCTGATAAAAGGGTTTTATACAGGCCACCAAAACAAGAAGAAACGACTTAAACGTCCAACTAAGACATGCACACTTAACTATACTAGTGTATGTGCCAAAGAGTTCCTCGCGTCGGCTCCTGCTAAGGAAAACAAAGGAAAAGGGGTAAGCTATATGCTTAGTAAGTAAACAGGGGTAAAAACGTAAATTGTACATAAATACGAACAATTATGCTACAAAATGTCAAAACAAAAGTACAAAATAACAACACAAATGAAGGATACAGGTTGGCTCCAAAGCCAAATCGTATGCCACGTGTGATCTCCTGTCGACACTCCGTCAATCACAAATAATGGTCCGTAGAACTCCACTTGTAATCCCACCGTACACCTTATCACCCTCACTGGCCAGTCACCTCACAAACTTTCTCGAGCGAACGAAATTGAGCTTGGTTCACAAGCTCGGGTCACAAACTTGGTTCACATACTCGGTGAACCGGATTCATAAACTTGGTGACCTCAGACTAGGTTGGACTGATTTCGACCAAGCCCTGACCGGCTCAAATAGTCCATCTAGGTCTTGAGATCAGGCCCCAAACTCACGAACTTCACAAAATCACCCAAAAGTCACCCCGAACTACAAGCTCAAGGGGTTAGTTCCAAAATAGTTCATATACATATGCCATGTACAAATATGTGTGCAGATTAGGGTTTAGGTCGAGTGCGATAAAGTACACCCTCGCCTAGGTACCCTTTTCATACATATCAAAACACATCAACAAGTAACACGTAAGAATGGCCTGAATACTTACTTCAAAACAAAGATATCAAAAGGTGTTCAATTTATGTCACGTAGAGTAGCTAGTAGTAGGCCCCACCGGCTCCGCCTAGGCCGTCACCGTCTGAAATAGAAGATTGCATCACAATATATCATAAATGGCCACTAACATGCTTAACGCAAGTAAAACGGCAAAATTGGCACATGCAAGTGCGGAAACGGCACACGGACATGGAGACGGACACGGAAACGGAAACGGCCAGATTTGCCATCCCAAACCGTTTTGATCAAAAGTTAGGCTAGGAATGTCAGATCAAGGTGGGTGAGACACCGTTTTGAAGCTAAGAGGAAGGGCTACAACTTTTATTTAGACATCTCAACCCAGATCCCAATAGGTATTGGTCAAAATGCATAAAATAGTTCCAACCATTTCATTTCGGGTTACCAAATAGGCCCTGTTTGAAAGATCGTAACTCACGACTCAGAAATCGAAATCAAGAAATTCTAGAGGTATTAGAAAGCTCATTCATAAGGCTATAACTTTCATGTTTGGACCAAAAGCTGAATCAATACGGAGCATGGGGAAAAAGGGGTTCAAACGTCCCTGTCAGAACTGTCCAAATTCGAAGGCAGTTCTGACAACCGATCTTGTTTTGGTCATAACTGAAGCTATGGAACTCGGATTTGGATGTAATTTATACCGTTTCGAAGCTAAGACCAAGATCTACATTTCTTATGAAGGTATCAACACCCATTTCGCACGTTATCGAAGTGAACTAAACACGGTCAGAGACAAAATCCAGAAACGTAGCCAAAATCCTGGGTTTAGAACAGAAGTGAAGGTTTTGGCCATAACTCAGGATCTACTGATCGGATTGGGCCAAAAGTTTGCAGGCACAACAAGGACTTAATGAGCTACAACTTTCATGTTTTGGGAAAACCCTGAATTAGTACGTAACATCAAGAAAAATGGAGCCAAAGTTCAGATGCTGAACTGTCCTGGCTTCCAGTTTTGCCGGTTTTGCGCGCCGCAAACGCACAATCCGTTTCTGTGAGTAACATGCAAGTTTGCTGGCCAAATACACACCCCTAAACCAGCTCCTAACTCCCTTCTCAGAATCCGAAATTACACCATACAATTCTACAAAACTAACCTCATGTTATCTACACCTTCTAATCCAACTTCATATGCACCCATTCACTTAAACTAACCATTAGTGTATCACACCCTAACCAAGTTAACCCTAACCAAGCAAATACTCCTTTCTTTAGCCTAGGGTTTCTTAACCCAAATCAGTTTTTACCATCCACTCACCAAACAAATAAAACAAATCATCAAACACAACCATTACAATCTTCATAGCACAAAATTAGAGCTAATTAACTTGTTTAGCATGAAACCCTAATTAGGGCTCCTATGGCCGAATCATCAAGGCCCAAATTTAACCAAATTACTCCATAAAAACAAGTGATAAACACAAGTGAAACCATAATCAATCACAACTAACAACTATTATCATCATTTCCACTATCTCAAGCATCACAAATCATACTTAGCTTTGCATAGGAACTTTCTTACCTCAAGATGAAGGTTGTATGATGACTAATGAACTCAACCCAACTCCAAGATGGATTATTTATGCTTCAAGATGAAGATCTATAGCAGAAATTTGGTTGAACTTTGCAAAATTTCCCTTGGTTTTTCTCTTCCTTCTCCACGGCTCCACCTCTCTCTTGCTCTCTCTTGTTTTGTTTTGTTTTGTCCAACTAATGACTTAGTTATGGCCCTTGAGACTAATATGTGGTGCAAGACCACTTAGGAGATATTTATTAAGCTAACCAATCATACAAGAGTGCTTTATTTGCTTTTTAGCCCTTGCACTTCAACTTAGCCTTTATTCCACTCTTGCCCTTAAACCTTTACTTTCCTATCAAATTACTCCATAAGTTGTAAACTTAATCTAGTCCCAACTAGTTAATCTTACTTAGTTCCTCTACTAATCACCCCACTAACTTAATCATCTATACTTAAACATGTATTAACATACACAAATGCAATTAAACAACAATCATGGTGTCATGGGAAATATTAAGGGTTTTTAAACCCAACTTAGTGTTCTAAGAAATTATAACACTAGAGGTTTTACTCATTTAGGGTTTCTAACCTTCTTAAACTTATTTAGCCTATATAAAATAGATCAAATCCTATACTTACCTATACTAACACACACACTAGCATAACTAACTTTAATTACAACTTGAACTTGTGATTACTACAAAACTAGGGTTTCAATCCTAACCCAAATTACTGCACAAATAATGAATATCACATAATATCAGACTTAAGAACTGTCTGGGGCCTCACACATTTGACAAGGAAAAATAACGAAAGGACACAAAATAATAAAGGAAAAAAAAGTGGGAAGGTTCAGAGAGAGAATCAGGGAAGATATTAGTTGGGAAAGAGAGATAGAATATGCCTCTATCTCTATCCTACCACAGATGCAACCTATATGGAAAAAAAAAGAATTAGAATGGTAATAAATTTTAAAATTAGGTTACTTTGGGTATATGTTTCAAAAGAAGAGTTATTTTGGCAATAAACTCCTAGCCCAACTGGGACACACGACAATAGGGCTCCATGTTTTTATTGTCATTGAGGGAAATTTGACTAAATGCAAAGAGGCATTTACATAATAAGTTGCGTGTATTACTAAGTGTCCCTTGACCTTGGTATGCTTTACAAAGTTCGTAATCTAATGTAACTTTGTTTTAATTTTAGAATAAATATTTCAAAGCTAATTAATCTCATGTCACCAAAGCTAGAAACATCAATTCTCTACGAGGGACAATTCTAATAGAGATTCGGAATCTAAACAAAAATGAAGATAGTGAACATCAACAATTAACAATCAGATTTCCTGTCCTTTGCCATGGGGGGTGTTCAATATTTCGTCATTGGAGACTATTACTTTTGCTGGTAATAGCCCAACTCTTTTTGCATTTTAGCTGAAATTAGAAAAAAAGAAGAAGTTATATATTCTCTAAAAATTAAATAATTTAGTGATTAGTAATGTGAAGGCTTGTTTGAAGGAAATCCGGATGTACACAAATTATAGAATAACATAAAGGTAATTACTTATCAAACCTGGAAAAATAGTTGGTAACACTTTCGGTAACTAAAGAAGAATACAAAGAATTTTCTTATTAAACATATGTGGTAGTAGAAAAGACCGTATAACATTTCCAGACGTAATAATCAAAATATGAATGAACACAATCACCTCAGCAAACTACCAAAGCTTAGGCTTCCCTTTTTTTAAAAAAAAAATTTGTGTGAAGTTTTATATATATATATAAGCTTGAATCTTTTTATATGGTTTTTTCTAGATTTTATCATGTTTGTAATTATTAAGCATATTAATCTGCAAAAAAATATATATGCATTTATCTGAAAGAAAAAACAATTCCATGTTGATTATATATGCAAATTTGCCTTTCTATTGTCTTCAAAGCCTATGGACTTAAATATCTCTTGGTTGTTGTGAAAGTATTTTATCCGAAAAAAAAAGCAATTCCTTGTAATGAAGACGAAGGTTTTAAGTAAATTCTTTAAAAATTCTAACACAAGTAAATTAATCCGTAGCATGCACTAACATTTGTAAACGTGATAACTCTTTAGGTAGTATTCCGCACGAGCTTGGCCGCCTAAAGCATCTTGAAAAACTTGCTTTGGGCTCCAATAGCCTAACTGGATCCATACCAGCCCAAATATTCAACATTTCGACACTGCGAGAACTGGACTTATCGAACAATACACTTTCTGGAAGGCTTCCGTCATCCACGGGTTATGGATTGATCAACCTTGAAGTGCTTGCTCTCTTTTCAAATGAGTTTGATGGAGTAATACCAGCCTCAATCTCAAATGCGTCTAAGCTTACTCATTTAGACTTGGGTGGAAATAGATTCAGCGGTCCAGTTCCAAACTCTCTTGGAAACCTAAGACTTCTAAGAGATTTGGATCTCGTTGATAATCATTTGACAACTGAACCTTCATCGAGAGAATTGAGCTTTATCAGTTACTTAACAAATTGCAAGTATCTCAAAATATTAGGTTTTGCTGAAAATCCGTTGCACGGTTTTTTTCCGATGTCAGTTGGGAATCTCTCAACTTCTATGGAGAGATTCTACGCATATGGTTGCGGAATCAAGGGAAGCATTCCCGATGGAATTGGGAATTTTAGCAGCCTAATCATTTTGAATCTATATGGAAATCACCTGAGGGGGCCCGTTCCGGTGACAATGAAATACTTGCAAAATCTTCAAGCATTGTTTTTGGATGATAATCAACTAGCAGAAATATACCGTGCTTGCGCACGGTGAAGAATTAATGTAATGCCCACCAGGAGCATTACAGAGTATGAATTTAATAAAGTACTATAATTTGTAATTGCAGTATGTTGTGTAAAAATTAGGTAGTGTAGGGGAGATAATTATAAAGATGGAAAAAAGGATACACAAACCATTAATTCAAACGACACCGCATCTGAATCAAGAAGCCAAAAGTTAGTAGAAATTTATTTTTTACCATGTAACATGAAATTTGGTGAGCAGCGGAATGCAATTATAAATTAACGATATGGAGAACTTGGCATTAATAAAAAAGTGGATAATTAAGGTAGAATATAATAAACGTAATTATTTGTTCCACTCTCAGGGTAACAGATTTTAAAAAAATTGTAGGGAATTAAAGTGGACAGATAACTGTCTGTAGGCAAAATAATTTCCTTTAACTAATAGAATTAAAGAGAATTAATTTGGTCCAAATTTCCTGAATGGTTGAAATAAATGTGCGGCACGTTTTAGATAAATAGCTAAGGTAAATTTGGTATGGGAAAAAAAGGACAATAAAAGCTGGCATTCATATGCTTAGCGAACATATAAGAAGGACAACGTTTCTCCTAGAACTAATGTAAAAGAAGCTGGCTAAGTTCTACTGGTTGGTGCATCGGAGAAGATGCAGAACTTATTGTACCAAAGGAACAGCTTTTCGACTCCACGTTTGTCGAAGATTAGGACAGTATAGTAGGACTCTGTTTCAGGGATAAATACTAAAGCGTTGCCAAATTGTAGCTGATGCTCAAAACTAAACGTGTTCCAATTTGTTGTAAACTGTCTCCGATGCATTCCAAGAGTGATTGTCTTGTTTCCAGTTCTTAGGGTGATCAGAGGAGTTTTGTCACCATGTATGAAGAAGGATACAAATTTGGGCACTCTCTGTTGTTCAGCGAAAGGAAAAATTATTAGTGGGAAAGAAAGCAGTGAATGAAAAAATAAAACAGGAGATAACTGAAGCTCACAAAATTATGTTGGTTTTGCTCAGTGAAGATCTCATAGAATGATAGACCATCAGCGAGGTCTTGAACGAAATCTGGTTTCATTGCCGATGCTACTTTCTGACACTGCATTCTTTGTTCTGTGTTTAATAAAAAAAGGTAAGCGCACAAAGCTGGCAAATAAAACAAGAATGATGCTAAAAATCTGGAAGTGTTTAAGCATGAGAAAACTAACTTTTTAGGATAACATGGTCTGGAGTATCTAACAGACCAGGTAGTGGATGAGTCCAAGGTAAGTAGTCATGCGTTTTTGTTGCTGAGTAATGGAGCACGTCGAACATCAAGTTTCCAGAATGTCGAAGGAACATTGTGTCATCTTCCCGGATGATATTATTCTCGCAGAAGTCTTGCCAGCCTTCTCCAAACCAAGTTTCTAAAATGCTGATAGTCCATGTTCTATTGCCTTCTTGAATAGTTATCGTACGTTATTGGTGGTTTCTTAGAAGCAGCAGAAATTGAACAGGGAATATCTAATTATTTTGAAAATCTTTGGTTATCATCAAAGAAATCACATGGCATGAGGAAAACAAAACTATATAGAAGCAAAAGTACCTGCTTAGAACTGCTACTCCTAAAGTACCCCTTGCAGAAGTAAAAGTACCCCTTGCTGAAGCAAGGAAAATAAGCAGCAACTTGCAGCTATCAGAACCTGGAGTAAATGAAGAGGGCCACGAAAAATAGCAATTAACGACAGAAAGCTACAAAGTGTAGAAACAATAATAGCATGCAAACGAAGATGACCAAGAAAGCATGCGAACCATATAGAACAGAGGCAATGTTTCAGCATGAAAGCTAACGAAAAGGAACAGAGGTAACTAAAAACTGGGTACAAGTGAAAGTAAAAACGAAAGGCAAAATAGTAAGAGATAACAATGGAATGAAAATGGAAACGGTAGAACAAACAGAATCGAAAAAAAAATGCAAGATGAATAATAATAGCATCATCAGGTAGAACAAAGCAGTGAGCATAATAAGTACAAGAATAGGGGGGAAAATACAAACAGTACTACAAGAATAGGGATAGCGAAATTGCAGCAACACTTACAGCAGATGTAATAGCAAATAGCAGGAAAGCAACAAGAACACTGATTGAAGAAAAACGCACAAGGAAACAGAGGTAAGGAAAAGTTGGAGGAAGAAGAAGTGGAAGAAATGCATGAAAGGAAGTAAAAGAAGAAGGAAAGGAGGCTGAAATGCAAGTGGAAGAAACTCAAATGATTACCTGGAAGCTCTTGGATGCATGAGAACCTGAGAAAGCATGTCTAGAGACGTGCAAATGTTGCATGGAGACACCCAAAAATAATGAATTGCAGGCTGCGTATGCTGAGAGGTGATTGTGCCGACCAATAGAAGAAACGGGCAAGGCATCTGCTTATGCTGGCTCAATTATTAATGTCTTGTGTTCATCGTCATTAGACTAATCTATCATTAGTATTAGGCTTATAATAATAAGTACTGTTATCATTATGATTAGTAATATTTCCATGACAATATAGATAAGATATCATACTAATGTATCATTAGTACCAGCCTTATAATAATAAGCACTATTATCATGTTGATTAATAAATTTTTTATTACAACATAGGTAAGACAGATTACATAAGAAAATATGTTTAAAAAAATGGGAAAAGAAAATATAAGGAAAATTATTACGCAGAAGGGAAAAAATATTCAGGAAGTAATAACAAAAGAAAGAATAAATATAATAGTAAAGATGAAAAAACGGGAGAAAGGAAAAAATAATATTTAAAAGTATAAAAAATAATATAAAAAGTCATACAAAAAGTAAATATTTATTTTAAAGGAGGAGAGAAAAAAACACAGCATGGGTACTATATTAAAAAAGAAGCAAATACTGAATACTGAAATAATATATAAAAAAGAATTTATAACAAATATAAAATATATAGACTAAATAAATATAATAGAAGATAGGTATATAATATATAATAATAATATGATATATAATACATTAGAAAAGCAAAGAAGGAGCGGAAAAAAAAACAGTATGGGTATATAAAAAGAACCAAATAATGGATAGTGAGCAATTTGAATTCAGGGGGGAAAAAAATAGAAGCAGGGATGCAAAAAACGACGGTGCTTGATGATGGAGGAGCAAAAAGGCAGCAAGCCACTCAGGACCAGCAATAGGATTTGCACGCCACGTGATGATACGTTCCTCGATCAACACGTTTCGAGACACGTAGCACGTTTGCCCAAGGATCTAGCGAGGATGTCCAACGCTTGGAATTGCGGGATCTAGAACCAAACGGACGACACGATTTGATTCAAGACGGTAGGACGACGACTCCAATGAAGGTGGATACTCCACGGGATAGGTCGGTGGAACAATCTAGGACGAGACGCAAGACTGCTCAAAACCCTTGCCAAAACAAGTAAAGGGGTCGAATCTCTCTCTCAAGAAGAATCGAAAATATGCAAAACTTTATTGATAAAACGTCTGCCTAAAACCTTACAAAGCAAGCCTATTTATAGGCTAAAGTGACTGAAACCCTAAAGGGACTAGGAAAGGGAAAAGTCGGCCCATGGTCTTGGGACAAGATGGGCCGGCCCATGCTCTTACTTAAACACTAATCAATTGCTAAATAACTACTAAGGCCTAAGGCCCTATTCGGCCAACTCATTTGGAGGCCCACTTGACTTCATGGGCTTGGGTCATGGTGTAGATAACCCGATTAAAATCCTTCAAGCCTTCGAGATCTCTTTGAGAGTCTTGAGTTAAAGCCGCTATCCATCTCGCCATCCGTGCACACATCAGTCCCCTCCTCTTAAGAAGGATTTGTCCTCAAATCTGGATGGAGATGAATGATACTAACAAGAATTGCCAGTATGACGCCTCAAATCTCCACATATTGGCCCTCTTTGATTGAATAACACTTGTACATGTTATGATTAATATAATTCGGTGCACATGTCTCTTAGTCAGCTTCAAGGGCCTCTCGAACAAGGACATTCGCCAAGGTAAGAAGGAACGTGTGTAAGGCTTGTGAACGTTCCAGGTTGCAATACAAAGCTCTCCAATTTGTCTTCGAGTATGGGCATTCACGTGCACTTGATAACGATGTTCGTTGGGACTAAAAAAGCCCCGAATCTGGTTGTGCAAGATGGTACAGTTCGACCCTAGGCATTGCTGAATCGACTCAACTTTCCAAGCTGGAGGTAGGACACTGAACCACCCGTGTTGTACACCCATATAAACATGACCCAGGGAGGTAGGGGTAGCATTCGGATTGTGATTGACACACTTGTGTGCATCACCCAACATAAGCGGTAGCAATGAAGTGAGACGCACTCCATACGAATCACATACGTTCGCGCCACATGCATCTGGAACAAGTACGAAATCAGGTTGCAACTCCTTAGTCATAGTTGGGGAATTTTGGCCAACTTTACAACCTACAAACACAAAATAACCTTCAACTTGAAACAATTCAGAAATTGGATAAAGAAATAAGGGAACATTATTAACTAAATAGTAAGAAGGTTTAGAGCAAGATTGAAATATGAGAACTCCCTTGGACACTTCAATATTCCTTCCACCAATTGATTCAACTTGAGAGTCCAGTGCTAGTCCTTCCTCATCAAGATCTACGTAAGAGCAACAAGAGTTAGTGCTAGTAACATGCTCAAAATAAGGCAAAGGTGATGAATGAACCATAGGTAAAGGACAAAAAGTAGAATCTGGAATTTCCCTTTTAAGATGAGCTCGAATGAATCCTCCAATGGCGCGGACAGATTTGATTGGACATTGTTCCATGAATTGATACCAAAGAGATTTAGTTCCTAAAAGACAAACTCCATGGAAACTCACAAAGTGTCCAAGTGACTTCGGGATGGAACATGCCATGACCAACTCTACTTGACTTTGTTTAACCTGCACAAACGAGGATATACTAAACAAAACACATGTTCTCTGGTTAGCAAACAAAGTGTTCACACGTTCAATGTTTGCAGACATGGTCAACTCTTTTTCTTGACTCTTCACTAAGGCCAAATTGTTCTTGCTTATCCCCACTCCCTTCTTCTCGGACCATTGATCCTTCATTGCACTTGAGTTTTGTTTTTCATTGGGGAGCTCTTGTTCACGGCTCAGCAGCAACTCATTCGTACGTAGCTCTTCAATCAACGAGGGACTAGACTGAATTTTTCCTTTATTACCACCGGTTGGCACATGGTTAAGTTGCTCCAAGTGTGAATCCAGCACTTGGCTAAGTCTTTCCATCATGTCATCAATCAATGCTTTAGTCCGACTTCGGAATTTATCCTTTGATTCACGAAGCTTTGACTCAATTCGAGAATTCTCAAACTCCTCGTCTTGATTGTCAAGACACTTCTTAGATGCACCTCGTTTGCTTGAAGTTGACCTCGATTTAGATGCTCTACGCAGACTTCTTTGGTCCTTCTCACACTCATCACAATCTTGTTTATACCTTTCATATACACACAAAGCACGGTGGCGTTGCATCTCCTCCCGGAGTGAATGATACCCATGTTGTGAACTGGATTGCATGGAACTAGAGTACTTGTGAGTAGGCATCTTGAGACCCCTCCTCTTGAGAGGCTCATTCTCCAAGAATTCTTGGTTGTATCGGTAAGACGCAACTTCTCTAGGCATGAGTGCGTGACCTGCCAAAATGGTAAGCAAAGAAAAGGAGATTCCTCACGTCACACAAGCTCACGTGTATGTGCTCATCCCTCGTGTATCTCTCGAAGCGTTCTAATGGACTTACCAAATACCTTTACCTGTTGGATTAGGTAGTTGAGAAATGCTGCTCAAGTCCAACAACCGTTACCAACCTTTCCACAAGTGTAACCACAAGAATGTAGGAGAAAAAGTAGGAAAGTGTTCCTAAAATCTAGGAGAAAATATAGGAGCAAATGTAGGAGAAAATGTAGGAAAGTTTCCTAAAATCTAGGAAGAGAATATAGGAGATTTTCCTAAAGTGGATGAGAGAATATAGGAGAGTTTCCTAAAGTGGATGAGAGAATATAGGAAAGGTCCTAAAAATGGATGAGAGAATTTGAGGAGAGTTTCCTAAAAAATGGATGAGAGAATTTAGGAAAGTTTCCTAAAAAAATGGATGAGAGAATTTAGGAAAATTTCCAAAAAAAAATGGATGAGAGAGTTTGGGAAAGTTTCCTAAAAAGGTAGGAGAGAAAGTGTCCAAGTGAGTACAAAGAGTTATCCAAGTGCTTTACTTAGTTTCCTAATTGATTTTGGAAACAAGTTAGTTTTTGGAAACCCTTTGAAAATCTTTTTCCTCTTGAACAACTTTTGGTAACCTTCTTGAAACAACTTTTGGTAATCTTCTTGAAACAACTTTTGGTAACCTTCTTGAAACAACCTTTGGTAACCTTCTTGAAACAACCTTTGGTAATCTTCTTGAAACAACTTTTGGTAACCTTCTTGAAACAACCTTTGGTAATCTTCTTGAAACAACTTTTGGTAACTTCCAAATTCTACTCCAAGAAAGATTGCACAAATCAGATTTGGTTCCCTATTCAAAACAATTCGGTTGCCACTTTCTTTCCTTTCCTTTTTTTTTTCTTGCCAACCGATTCCTCTTTTCTTTCTTTTTCTTTTCGTTTTTGTTTTCTGTTATTTTTTTCTTGACTACAACTATCAACCATGACACAAAACAAGGAAGTCCACAAATAATAACTACCAAGAACTCCAAGATCTCAAGAACTTTCAAGGAAGTTGTCAGGAACTTCAGAAATTTCAAGATTGTGATCAAGAATGCAAGAAGCTCAAGATTATTGTAAGTTCTCTTCAAGATTCACAAAATTCCAACAAGTTTTGCCAAAATCCAGATTTGAAAACCAAGTAAACAAGTTGGATAACACAAACAACAAGGCTGGACAGATTTGTATTCGGATGAACAGTATCGGTGAACAGTAACGATGAACAGTGTCGGGTGAACAGTCGGTGAACAGTGATTTTATTTTTTTTTTTTGAACAAGGCAGCGGAAAGTACTAATAATTCTACGACACAACTACGAAAAATATGGATATAACGAAAGATACCTCTACCAAAGCTCTGAAGCCAACTGATACGTTCCTCGATCAACACGTTTCGAGACACGTAGCACGTTTGCCCAAGGATCTAGCGAGGATGTCCAACGCTTGGAATTGCGGGATCTAGAACCAAACGGACGACACGATTTGATTCAAGATGGTAGGACGACGACTCCAATGAAGGTGGATACTCCATGGGATAGGTCGGTGGAACAATCTAGGACGAGACGCAAGACTGCTCAAAACCCTTGCCAAAGCAAGTAAAGGGGTCGAATCTCTCTCTCAAGAAGAATCGAAAATATGCAAAACTTTATTGATAAAACGTCTGCCTAAAACCTTACAAAGCAAGCCTATTTATAGGCTAAAATGACTGAAACCCTAAAGGGACTAGGAAAGGGAAAAGTCGGCCCATGGTCTTGGGACAAGATGGGCCGGCCCATGCTCTTACTTAAACACTAATCAATTGCTAAATAACTACTAAGGCCTAAGGCCCTATTCGGCCAACTCATTTGGAGGCCCACTTGACTTCATGGGCTTGGGTCATGGTGTAGATAACCCGATTAAAATCCTTCAAGCCTTCGAGGTCTCTTTGAGAGTCTTGAGTTAAAGCCGCTATCCATCTCGCCATCCGTGCACACATCACGTGACTTGTATAGGAGTAGAGGACGAAAGACCACCAACAATTCAAGTGGCATTCCCACTTTATATAAAGTTCTTTATATACAATACTTCCAAAGTTAATTAAGTGGTTCAATTCCAGATTGCATTTGCAAGTTAAAGAGATTGTACCAAATCTATCTGGGGCAAAACATCTTTCGTGGCTCAATACCATCATGCCTAAATAATATAAGTTCCTTGGAAGAAATTGACTTTGCCGGGAACTTATTAAACTCAAGCATACCTGGTAGCTTGTGGAACCTCACTGATCTCTTGACGTTGAACCTGCCATATAATTCATTGAGTGGCTCACTACCTTATGAAACTGGAAATTTGAAGGTAGTAACACTATTAGATTTGTCAGGAAATCACCTTAATGGGAATATTCCAAGTTCCTTAGGAGGCTTGCAAAGTTTAGCAAAGCTTTCATTAGCACAAAATAAACTTCAGGGACCTGTTCCAGACTCTCTCAATCAGATGTTAAGCTTGGAATTTTTGGATCTATCCAATAATAATCTATCAGGTCCAATACCAAAGTCCTTGGAGACACTTATATATCTCAAATACATTAATCTTTCTTTCAACCACTTAAGAGGAGAAATTCCCTCTAGTGGTCCTTTCAAGAAGTTCACATATGAATCATTCATGTTTAATGATGACTTGTGTGGCGCTCAAAGATTTCATGTTCCTCCATGTCATTCTCCTCGGATTCACAAATCGAGTCAAAAGAAAGTATTTCACCTGCTAGGCATTCTATCAGGTATTGCAGCAACAATAATTGCTGTTACAGCTGCTGCAATTTTACTTTTAAGATGCCCAAGGAAAGATGGGGTTTCAAGAAATACTGATTTGTTGCCCATGGGTTTGCCAAAAATGATTTCATACTCTGAACTTGTGCAAGCAACCAATGGTTATGATGAAAGGAATTTACTTGGCAAAGGGAGTTTTGGATCTGTATATAAGGGTATTTTAACGGATAGGACAGTTGTAGCCGTAAAAGTTTTCACTTTACTAGCAGATGTCAATTCCAGGAGTTTTGATACAGAATGTGAAGTTCTACGCAATCTTCGCCATAGAAACCTAACCAAAGTGATTGGTAGCTGCTCTAACTTGGACTTTAAAGCCTTAGTGCTTGATTATAAGTCTAATGGGAGCCTTGAGAAATGGTTGTGTCGCGCCCCACTTTTTGATTGATGTGAAATGTGTGTGATGTGTGAAGTGTGGTGTGAGCGTGTGCAAAATGAAAAGTAAAAAGGCCATGGGACTTTGGAAAGCGACGATTTGGCCAAATGAAATTTTAAAAAGGGTTTTTAAATATGAAAAACGGAGTCGCCACTTGGTATAGATTTGGGGTGTACCAAGTCACCCAAAAAAGTGTTTTTTAAAGACAAAGTAGTAAAACCCTTTTTAAAACGACTCCTAGTCCACGTAAGCCAAAGAAAAAGGTTCGGGGGTCACGTTTGACAAAGGGGAAGGCAAGGATAAAAATCCAAGGCACCCCTTCGACCTAGCCAAGGCTAGTTGCGTGACTTAAACCAATTTTTCCTAATTTTTCTACCCATGGTATGTATCGCATATTGGATATGTCTATATGAATGCAAAACCCTAGACCTAGGGGGATTGGGGGAAATTTCTCTTCAAAGGTTGAGTGGTGCCAATCACATTAATTGTGAAGCCCAATAATGATCCTTTTGGAGAGGTCACACCTAAACCTAAATGACGTGAAAAATGAGTGGAATGCATGCATGTGAAAGTGTGAGTTTATGTGAAGTGAAAAAATGATAAAAGTAATAAGATAAGAGTGAAGGTGTGCAAATGTAGATGAAAGTACTCGTGTGCGAGTGAAGATAAAAGTGTTCGTGTGCAAGTGAAAGTGATAAAAGGGTGCATGTGTGCAAATGAGACAAAAGTGAAAGTGTAATGATAGAGTGGATTGAGAATGCATGAGCCTAGGGAATTCATGCATATTGGGTACGGGGAGACCTAAATCGTGACTTGATTTTCCCTTTGATTAGAAGGCGAAACTAGCGTGCTAAGGCTATCGAGTAGCCACACTCGCTCGTTTCCCTTATCAAGAGGGGACACTCAAGCAAAATGAACCCTATAGCTAGTATGGGATGCAAAACCTAAAGTGAGGGGAAAGGGGAATCGAGGAGCATACCAGATGATAAAACTAAGAAAAAATGCATGATATGTAGTGAACAGGCAAATAATGCATTAATGAAAAACAAAGGAAAAATCCTATTGGGTCTAGCGTTGGACTAGCCCTTTCTATGAATTCCTAATGAAATACTGAGCCACAACTAGCGTTGGACTAGTGTGGTGACGTACATTCATCCATTCTATTCATTCATGGTTATGAAAGCAAGTAGACATGCCAAAACGCTTGTAAACACGTAGCACGTAGCACTTAGCATGCTCGACTAGATGCAAGAGCCTACCAAAGCAATTTAACATGTAACAACAAAAGCAAGCAACCAAGGGGAAGGGGAAATGGACCAGATGCTCTACGAGCCCTAGCTATTACAAGCCAAGAGGTGTACACATACCCCATAAAACTTAAATAAAGCAACCAAGGGGAAGGGGAAATGGACCAAAGGCTCTCCGAGCCCTATCTATTACAAGCCAAGAGGTGTACACATACCCCATAAAACTTAAATAAAAGCAACCAAGGGGAAGGGGAAATGGACCAAAGGCTCTCTGAGCCCTATCTATTACAAGCCAAGAGGTGTACACATACCCCATAAAACTTAAATAAAAGTAAAAGCAAGTAAATGCACGCAAGGAGGTAAGGAAAGCGGAGTAGGCATGCAATTTCACATAACACGTAGGAGCACATAGGGTCAAATGAAGTGCAAAATGAGGGATAGAGTGTACCTCCCTTGAAGTGACGCCCTAACGTAGTGAAATTACTAATTTTCCCTAAGAAGGATTTCGTGTCCGTTTGAACGTGAAATGTTGCTCAGGAGATGCACGCTAATTCCAGAAATGGGATTTCGAACGTCGCCGCCGAACTTCAATGCTGATGAAGTCGTCACTTTGGCTCCCGATTTAGCTATCTTCCCATGGTTTTTTCTTCAAGATCTCTGAACGGAAATCACTCCCATCGCGTTGTAGTTTGAGCAGAAATCGAAGTCGGAGGAGAAAATCCTAGTGAAAGTAGGCTGAAAAGTCAGCCTTGCTGTGGGTTTCGCAGAAGAGATTTCTGCACTGTTCTTTTCCGCGTCTTTCCTCTTTCCCTTTGCTGTATTTCTACCTTTGATCTTTCTGGTTTCCCTCTTGTTGCCCGTAGCTACCCTCTTTCTCAGTCTATCCCTACACTCCCTCGATCTTTCTTTCTCTTTTCAAAGACTCCAGCTTTGCGTCACCAGTCCCTCGTATGCTCTCTTCCTCTCGGCCCTCCGCTCAACTATCTCAGCTTTCTTCCTGTTTAATCTCTGCCCCTCACTCAGACCTCTCCAATTTTTAGCCGTGAACTCTCCTTTCATCCCCAAAACCCTTGCTCAGTTTTTCTTTTGGCCTGTCGATGCTCTCCAAAAATATCCCCTTCCGGCTGCTGCTTCTTGTCCCCTTTTATATGGAATCCAAAGACTCTAAAACCCTCCACTGAATGGTCAGGATGAAGGCCAGCCTCTGCCTTCATCCTGCCCTTCAGTGGCACGCACGAAACTAGCCCTTTGCAAGCTGCCAAAAATGCAGCTTGCAGGCCGCGATCATCCTTTTTTTTTTTTTTTTGATTAACAACTTGAAGATTACAGAAAATATAAATAATAAAATAACAATAACAATAATAACAAAATTACACAAACCAGGTAATAATAATAATAATAACAAAACAAAAATAATTTTAAAAAGAAACTAAACAAAAATGGCCATTTTTAAAATTTCCAATTTTTCATTTGTCCATCATTTTCTTTTCCTCAAAATAACTTAATAAAAATAACTAATGTGCCCAAAGACTGAATTTAAAGAAATAAACATATTTTTGTGAACGAATTTCCCTTTTTTCTTTTTTTTTTATGATTTTTCCAAGAAAACTAAAAACCTATTTTTTGAATGCTTTTCTTTTTTTTTAACAAATTCTATGATAAAACTTAAAAATAAAAATAAAACTGGAAACTAAAAACTAAAAATGAACACGATAAATAAAAAACTAAAAATGAAATTACACCAAAAATTTGGTGTCTACAGTTTGCCCCTCTTTGTCCGAGTTTTGAAAAAACTTGAGACAAAGAAGTAGACACCAAATACTTACCTGTGTTATTGGGCTGCAACAGATTCCAACGAACAGGAAGTCTAATACGGGACTGACCCGAATCATGAAAAATAAGACGGGACTGACCCGAACAGTAATTTAAAATTGGGATAGACCCACGGGATAGACCCGAACAGAAATTTAAAATTGGGATAGACCCACGGGATAGACCCGGACAGAAATTTAAAATTGGGATGGACCCACGGGATAGACCCGGACTAAAATTTAAAATTGGGATGGACCCACGGGATAGACCCGGACTAAAATTTAAAATTGGGATAGACCCACGGGATAGACCCGGACAGAAATGTAAAATTGGGATAGACCCACGGGATAGACCCGGACTGAAGTTTAAATTAGGATAGACCCACGGGATAGACCCGGACAGAAATGTAAAATTTGATGAATTGAAGTGAGATAGAGTGTTGGTGGGATGGAAACACGCACATTAGTGAGATAGGCTCGATGCTAACGGCGGTAGGATGAAAACGCGCACGTTAGTGAGATAGACTCGATGCTAACGGCGGTAGAATGAAACACGTACGTTAGTGAGATAGACTCGATGCTAACGGCGGTAGAAATGAAACACGCATGTTAGTGAGATAGACTCGATGCTAACGGCGGCAGAAATGAAAACACGCACGTTAGTGAGATAGACTCGATGCTAACGGCGGTAGAAATGAAAACACGCACGTTAGTGAGATAGATTCGATGCTAACGGCGGTTGAATAAAAAACACGCACATTAGTGAGATAGACTCGATGCTAACGGCGGTTGAATAAAAACACGCACATTAGTGAGATAGACTCGATGCTAACGGCGGTAGAATGAAAACACGCACGTTAGTGAGATAGACTCGATGCTAACGGCGGTTGAAGTAAACACGCACATTAGTGAGATAGACTCGATGCTAACGGCGGTTGAAATGAAAACACGCACGTTAGTGAGATAGACTCGATGCTAACGGCGGTAGAATGAAAACACGCACATTAGTGAGATAGACTCGATGCTAACGGCGGTTGAAGTAAACACGCACATTAGTGAGATAGACTCGATGCTAACGGCGGTTGAAATGAAAACACGCACGTTAGTGAGATAGACTCGATGCTAACGACGGTAGAACGGAAGCGCACACGTTAGTGAGATAGACTCGATGCTAACGGCGGCAGGATGAAACACACACGTTAGTGAGATAGACTCGATGCTAACGGCGGTAGAAATAAAACACGCACGTTAGTGAGATAGACTCGATGCTAACGGCAAAAATGAAAACACGCACATTAGTGAGATAGACTCGATGCTAACGGCGGTTGAAGTAAAACACGCACGTTAGTGAGATAGACTCGATGCTAACGGCGGTAGAATGAAAACCAATCCCAACATGACTTTTGTGAAGTTGGCGGCACAAAATCCAGGCCCAACGTGATCTTGTGATAGTTGGCGGCACAAAATCCAGGCCCAACGTGATCTTTGATAGTTGGCGGCACAAAATCCAGGCCCAACGTGATCTTTGTAAGGTTGGCGGCACGAAATCCAGGCCCAACGTGACATTTGTGAATGGTCAGTGGGATAAGACCCAATCCTGCCATCCAATTGGTCAAGAAATTGAATTTGATTTGTCAAAATACAAGAAATTAAATTTTGATTTTCCAAGAAACAAAAATTTGAACTTGATTTTCGATTTTTGACTTTTGAATTTTTCTGATTTTTCGAGAGAATTTTTTTCAAAAATAATTTGCCCCATTGTAGGGCCCTTTTCCCTTCTTTCTTTCCTTTCTTCGGCATCGGCCTTCCACATCGCCAGATGCTTTTCGTCGACTTCAACTGTGAATACCTGCACAGGGGGCTTACATGCACTCAAATTTTCAAGAAAAAGGCAGCATGATTGATTTGAAAGTCTTGCTTGAGTCTTTGACGAAATCCTCAAATGGACTATAAAAAATTTGCCCCAGTGTGGGCTTATTTTGTGAAATCTTGCGAATAAAAATTTTTTTGCCCCAGTATGGGCCCATTTGATTGCAAACAATTGGTTTGGATGACTTTCCATTTATGCGAACACTATAAGAAAGAAAATTTCATGATGAATTTCTCAAAATAATGCCAAATTACAAAGGATTTCTTCCTTACCTTAGCATCGAAGCTTTGGGTAATGGCGTTATTTCTGATTTGGAAATGGGAGGTCAAGATTTGTCTTATTCATGTGCTCAGATGGTATGTAACCCCTTCTATACCACATCTTGGTGAAAGCAAAGAGTTTATCATCCTTATTTCTTAAGAAAACGTAGTCCACATACAAGCTTTATAGGCTTGCAATAACACGGATGGAAACGATAGCTAAAACATGAAAAAACTAGTTGTTCCCTTATGATCACAAATGATTGATGGATTTCTTACGAGCATAGTCGTCACTTTGGATTGTCATGAAGGAATAAGTCAACGATGGACTTTATGAGCTTGTAATGTGGCTTGAAAACGATAGCTAAAGAATAAAACTTTCAAGGACATTACACCACAGATCGCATTTTTCAACATTGCCTTCATTTGGACTCCAGATTCTTGGACTTTGTTTGACTTTTATCATCACCCAACAGGGTCTTTCAACATCAAATCTTTTTGCATCTTTCTTTTGCATTCATTTCGCTCGTTTTTCTTTTCGTTTTCCCTCTTTTCAGAAATACCTTCTCGGGGTTTCATATGAAGAGCAGTCTCAACCTCACGCCAAATCAATTCAGAAATACAGCTAAAATTTTCGACATCAGAAATTTTCTTAACAGGGCCATTGCTAAGAACAGAAGTCAGGGCTTTCGGCTTTTGTAATGGGGTCAGGTGGGGTGCTTAGAAAAGTTAAGGCTTGAAAACGGATTTCAAAGTGGTTTGAAAAATCCGAGATCGCATTGTTGCGCCAACCCTATTTCAGGGTTAAATCAAAATCTGCCTCAGTTTTTGCTCAATTGAGGCTTTTCACTTTCATTTTTCTTTTTCCTTTTGACTTTTCGGCCTTTTTGCCATTCTTTGAAATTTCACAAAATTTGCCCCAGTTTACTTTTGAACTGAGGTTCTCTTTTCTTCTTTTGCCTTTTGATTTTGTGGGTTTTCACTTTTTCGCTTCTTGAAATTTTCTTTTTCAACCCAACTTGCCCCAGTGTGGGGTTTGCGATTCTCAGGGGGTGCCAAATGAAGTATTTTATTCTGAAGGCTCAAAAGGGATAACTAGGGATAGAATGTTTGATTGGAAAAGAAGATGGCCTGACTTGTATTCCGTTCCTTTCAATAACTCTGAAAGGAAATTTTCATTAATGGGAAATTTTTGGCATGTATCTGAATTAACTGATTGGGGAAGACCCTTGTTCATCCATATTTGTGAAACATAGGTGATCCACGCGGACAAAACTCTTCCTTTTCTCTTTTTTCCAAAATTCGGAACCCAAGTGGAGTCAAATTTCCCCAATTTGCGGTTCCCTCCTTATTCGAGCATTTTTGCTTTTCCCCTTTTCTTTTCCTTTTTAAAATTTCCCAATCTCCTTCCCCAATGCGAGGTACGATCATAAGTGCATTCGAAAAGAACCACCAATTTTAGCTCTAATGAGGACGCAAGGGATAAATGGTGTTTAGATTGAAGAAATGATGGCCAAAGTATCATTCTTACACTTCATGACAACCAGAGTAACGAAATGCTCATTGACAATCCATTCCCTTTTGAAAGTTTTCCAATGTAGGGTAGAGATCATTAAGGCGTTTATTTGGAAGGAAATTATTCTTCTATAGGCTCAAATGGGAGAGCAAATGATAAAAATCTGTATAGGTAGTGAAACGAATGCTTGAAGTATCATTCCAAATTTTCAAACAAATAAGAATAATGCACATTTTTGCTTTCACTTAGATGTGATTGAATCGGATTAGTTACCGCGGACATTTTCAAGCAAAAGTTGCCCCAATTTACAATTTATCGATCAATGTGACTGATTTTATTTTGGGGTTAAGTGAAGGAGAAAGGTATCTCATGGGCCCTTTTGAGTGACCTCTTTTAATTCTGAACACTCTTATTGTGAATGTTCAGGCCGGAGGTTGAAAAAAAATCCCAATTTAGTCTTATTTCTTAAAATTCATCATGAAATCTCCAATGAATAAGAATAAAGAATGAAATGTACATAAATATACACAAAACAATGATTGTCCAAAAATTTTATTGCTGAAAAAGTTTGAAACAAAATTTCTCATTCAATTTACGATACAAATGAGAAGAGAGAAACTTGTAAAGAGCTCCACATATACACTTTTTGGAACAAAATGTATTAACAAATCAAATATACAAAATTTTCCTTTGGAAAACAATTACAACATCTCTCAGAGGCTTTAGCGTAGAGCTTCCAGATAGATCATTTATGTTTTCATTATAGGACCTGCCCAAGAATCAAATAATACTTTCTGAACTTTATCGGATCAAAAATTGTTATCCAATATAGGGAAATATTTTCACCTTATTGAAACATTTTTATGAATGCAGGGGAGGGGGAAAAAAAGAAAAAATACCCCGAGTTAGTAGGCAAAACTGCAAAATCGGTATGCATGTCCTATGGGGGAGCCCTTTTGTGCCAAGGGTAGGCCTAGCATGAAAATGCAATCCTCCAGAGCAGGCACTATACCATACCTGATGGATCTGATCAACTCATTGAGTGAAAAAAATAATTTGAAAAATTTGGCCCATTGGAATGAGAAAAGACGTTGGTCAAAATAAGGACCTCGTCCGAAGGGATTGATCACTTTTGATCGATACAAGAATTTGCAAAAACGCACGGGTTTGACCTTGACGAACTTCCTATCGAAGAGATTGGAATTCGTTTTGACAACTTTTCTCAGTGAAGCACAGGTCAAAACTCCAACTGATCAAATGGCTGGATGCAACGGATGTTTTTCTCAAAATCGACTAGGTTTTTCATTTTTGAAATTCGACATTGAAACCCTAATTGGTCAAATGAAATTGACAATTTATTAAAAATCGACCGGATTACCCTAAAAAGGGAAACAGGTCAAATGAATGGAATGAAATTTAATTTATCCAAAATTAATCAGATCACCCTAAAAAGGGTAAATTGATCAACTAGACTGAACGAAACTTGATTTATTCAAAATCGGCTCGGTTGCCCTAAAAATGGATAAATTGGCCAAATGAATGAAATTGAACTAGTGATTTATTCAAAAATCGGCCGAATGACCCTAAAAAGGGTAAATTGGTCAAATGAATTGACGATTTATTCAAAATCGACCAGGTGACCCTAAAAAGGGTAAGTTGGTCAAATGAATTGATGATTTATTCAAAAATCGACCAGGTGACCCTAAAAAGGGTAAGTTGGTCAAATGAATTGATGATTTATTGAATGAATCGATGATTTATTGAATGAATTGGCAAAATGGATTGGTTGAATTATCCGGCCAATGATTATTTCAAAATTATTGAGGTGCATTAGTCTATGACCTTCTAAAAATCAAATTTTGGCCTCAATTTATTTATCGTCTCAATAGGAGGAATCATTTGTGAATTTCTTCAAATTAATGTCCTTCACGCAAGGGATTTTTACCAATTTTTGCTAAAATGGCCAAAAAGTGATTATTAGATGCTCATATTCCAAAGATCACTCTATGAAAATGATCGGATCCTACCTTACCTTGTGCACTACCCCTTTGGATGGTACAAAATGTAAACGTGCAAGTCTCACTGGATTAAGTATCCGAGACACAAGGTGGCTTATTTCTAGCACGGGATCGCCTAAATGGCATTCCCTTTTCTAGGGTTTATGCATGATGCCAGTTTATTAAAGCGATGTAAATATGTGACAAATATGGCCTAAAGGATACAAATAATGCATCGGGGGGA
Organism: Coffea eugenioides; assembly: GCF_003713205.1. NCBI lineage: Eukaryota > Viridiplantae > Streptophyta > Magnoliopsida > Gentianales > Rubiaceae > Coffea > Coffea eugenioides. Next base: position 66,449,061 of record NC_040036.1, read on the forward strand.
AAAGGTCTAAAATGAAATGCACTTATTGAAAATTAAGTGTCATGACTGAAATTTAAACATGTGAGCTATCTGGTGGGTGAGTCACTAAAAGAGTGCCAAAAAGGCCTCTTATTGCTAAGGCAAATGAATGCAAGCCAAGAAAACAAAAGAAATGGTTAGTGCAATTGATAGTACACATAACACATTAGGAGCAATTAAGAAAAGAAATATAATAAAAGCAAGTAAAAGGGGTGGAACCCCCTCCCTCGTGCCTATCGTGCTTAAAAGGGTGAGGCTGACTCTAACCTAGGCAAACTCTAACATGGATGCATGAGGCTGGGGCTCACTAATGCAACTAGACTCGATAAGTCTCGGCTCCCAAGCCTTCAGACCTAAAGGCGAAGGGTCATCACTCCCAGGGCCTTTGATCGGTGGCTCGAGTGATCCCTTAGGTAGCGCTATGGGCGCAGAGCACACCAGCCGCCTACCCAAGGCAATCGATCCTAATCCTACAAGGCGGTGTGGGAAACGCCCACGAAAAATAAAATAAAATGGGATAAAAGCAAGTAAACGTGCACGTATGAAGTGTTCCCCTATTTTGAGGGAAGGGGTTGAGAACCACGCGGGGCTCTAAAGGTGACACACACCCCCCCCAAATGCAATGCAAGCGCGAGATAAACAAGTAAACATACATCCAATCAACCAATCACACATTCGTGAGCGAGGGAGTAGTTGGATACGCGCGCGAGGCAAAAGGCCCTAAAAATGGAAAATGCAACCCTAATATCCAAATGCAATGCATAAAAAGGGTAGAAAAAGGAAACGAATGGCTAAGTCAAATGCTTGGACCCACTTAGGAGTTCCCCAGTGGAGTCGCCAACTGTCGCGCCCCACTTTTTGATTGATGTGAAATGTGTGTGATGTGTGAAGTGTGGTGTGAGCGTGTGCAAAATGAAAAGTAAAAAGGCCATGGGACTTTGGAAAGCGACGATTTGGCCAAATGAAATTTTAAAAAGGGTTTTTAAATATGAAAAACGGAGTCGCCACTTGGTATAGATTTGGGGTGTACCAAGTCACCCAAAAAAGTGTTTTTTAAAGACAAAGTAGTAAAACCCTTTTTAAAACGACTCCTAGTCCACGTAAGCCAAAGAAAAAGGTTCGGGGGTCACGTTTGACAAAGGGGAAGGCAAGGATAAAAATCCAAGGCACCCCTTCGACCTAGCCAAGGCTAGTTGCGTGACTTAAACCAATTTTTCCTAATTTTTCTACCCATGGTATGTATCGCATATTGGATATGTCTATATGAATGCAAAACCCTAGACCTAGGGGGATTGGGGGAAATTTCTCTTCAAAGGTTGAGTGGTGCCAATCACATTAATTGTGAAGCCCAATAATGATCCTTTTGGAGAGGTCACACCTAAACCTAAATGACGTGAAAAATGAGTGGAATGCATGCCATGTGAAAGTGTGAGTTTATGTGAAGTGAAAAAAATGATAAAAGTAATAAGATAAGAGTGAAGGTGTGCAAATGTAGATGAAAGTACTCGTGTGCGAGTGAAGATAAAAGTGTTCGTGTGCAAGTGAAAGTGATAAAAGGGTGCATGTGTGCAAATGAGACAAAAGTGAAAGTGTAATGATAGAGTGGATTGAGAATGCATGAGCCTAGGGAATTCATGCATATTGGGTACGGGGAGACCTAAATCGTGACTTGATTTTCCCTTTGATTAGAAGGCGAAACTAGCGTGCTAAGGCTATCGAGTAGCCACACTCGCTCGTTTCCCTTATCAAGAGGGGACACTCAAGCAAAATGAACCCTATAGCTAGTATGGGATGCAAAACCTAAAGTGAGGGGAAAGGGGAATCGAGGAGCATACCAGATGATAAAACTAAGAAAAAATGCATGATATGTAGTGAACAGGCAAATAATGCATTAATGAAAAACAAAGGAAAAATCCTATTGGGTCTAGCGTTGGACTAGCCCTTTCTATGAATTCGTAATGAAATACTGAGCCACAACTAGCGTTGGACTAGTGTGGTGACGTACATTCATCCATTCTATTCATTCATGGTTATGAAAGCAAGTAGACATGCCAAAACGTTTGTAAACACGTAGCACGTAGCACTTAGCATGCTCGACTAGATGCAAGAGCCTACCAAAGCAATTTAACATGTAACAACAAAAGCAAGCAACCAAGGGGAAGGGGAAATGGACCAGATGCTCTACGAGCCCTAGCTATTACAAGCCAAGAGGTGTACACATACCCCATAAAACTTAAATAAAGCAACCAAGGGGAAGGGGAAATGGACCAAAGGCTCTCCGAGCCCTATCTATTACAAGCCAAGAGGTGTACACATACCCCATAAAACTTAAATAAAAGCAACCAAGGGGAAGGGGAAATGGACCAAAGGCTCTCTGAGCCCTATCTATTACAAGCCAAGAGGTGTACACATACCCCATAAAACTTAAATAAAAGTAAAAGCAAGTAAATGCACGCAAGGAGGTAAGGAAAGCGGAGTAGGCATGCAATTTCACATAACACGTAGGAGCACATAGGGTCAAATGAAGTGCAAAATGAGGGATAGAGTGTACCTCCCTTGAAGTGACGCCCTAACGTAGTGAAATTACTAATTTTCCCTAAGAAGGATTTCGTGTCCGTTTGAACGTGAAATGTTGCTCAGGAGATGCACGCTAATTCCAGAAATGGGATTTCGAACGTCGCCGCCGAACTTCAATGCTGATGAAGTCGTCACTTTGGCTCCCGATTTAGCTATCTTCCCATGGTTTTTTCTTCAAGATCTCTGAACGGAAATCACTCCCATCGCGTTGTAGTTTGAGCAGAAATCGAAGTCGGAGGAGAAAATCCTAGTGAAAGTAGGCTGAAAAGTCAGCCTTGCTGTGGGTTTCGCAGAAGAGATTTCTGCACTGTTCTTTTCCGCGTCTTTCCTCTTTCCCTTTGCTGTATTTCTACCTTTGATCTTTCTGGTTTCCCTCTTGTTGCCCGTAGCTACCCTCTTTCTCAGTCTATCCCTACACTCCCTCGATCTTTCTTTCTCTTTTCAAAGACTCCAGCTTTGCGTCACCAGTCCCTCGTATGCTCTCTTCCTCTCGGCCCTCCGCTCAACTATCTCAGCTTTCTTCCTGTTTAATCTCTGCCCCTCACTCAGACCTCTCCAATTTTTAGCCGTGAACTCTCCTTTCATCCCCAAAACCCTTGCTCAGTTTTTCTTTTGGCCTGTCGATGCTCTCCAAAAATATCCCCTTCCGGCTGCTGCTTCTTGTCCCCTTTTATATGGAATCCAAAGACTCTAAAACCCTCCACTGAATGGTCAGGATGAAGGCCAGCCTCTGCCTTCATCCTGCCCTTCAGTGGCACGCACGAAACTAGCCCTTTGCAAGCTGCCAAAAATGCAGCTTGCAGGCCGCGATCATCCTTTTTTTTTTTTTTTTTTTTTTGATTAACAACTTGAAGATTACAGAAAATATAAATAATAAAATAACAATAACAATAATAACAAAATTACACAAACCAGGTAATAATAATAATAATAACAAAACAAAAATAATTTTAAAAAGAAACTAAACAAAAATGGCCATTTTTAAAATTTCCAATTTTTCATTTGTCCATCATTTTCTTTTCCTCAAAATAACTTAATAAAAATAACTAATGTGCCCAAAGACTGAATTTAAAGAAATAAACATATTTTTGTGAACGAATTTCCCTTTTTTCTTTTTTTTATGATTTTTCCAAGAAAACTAAAAACCTATTTTTTGAATGCTTTTCTTTTTTTTTAACAAATTCTATGATAAAACTTAAAAATAAAAATAAAACTGGAAACTAAAAACTAAAAATGAACACGATAAATAAAAAACTAAAAATGAAATTACACCAAAAATTTGGTGTCTACAGGTTGTACTCCCACAACCATTGCCTGGATCTGCTGCAAAGGATAAGCATAATGATGGATGTTGCTTCCGCATTGGAATATCTCCATTTTGGTTATACAACACCAGTGGTTCACTGCGATCTGAAACCTAGCAACATATTGCTCGACGAAAATATGGTTGCTCATGTAAGTGATTTTGGCCTGACAAAGTTTCTGGATGAAAGAAATAGTGTTCTGCATACCAAGACACTTGCAACGCTTGGATACTTGGCACCGGGTTTGGCATATTTGACTTCTTTTTAGTGGCTTTTTTTATCTGTTTTTTTTCATGAATTATATGTCAATCTTCCAAGTTTTCTATTTTTCTCACTTTAAGCGTGATGGATTGCCTTTCATATCACAGAGTATGGACTTGAAGGGCAGGTGTCAACAAGGGTTGATGTGTATAGTTTTGGCATAGTTTTGATGGAAACCTTTTCAAGAATGAAGCCTAGTGATGAAATGTTCAAAGATGATTTGAGCCTGAAGAGTTGGATTGAAGAATCTCTGCCTAATGCAACAACTCAGGTTGTAGATGCAAACCTACTTGGGCGACAAGATGAGCATTTCAATGAGAAATTGGAGTGTATTTCAGTGATCTTCAAATTGTCTTTGAGTTGCTGTGCTAAATGCCCGCGAGATCGGACTAATATGAAGGATGTTGTGGCAGCACTTCAAAAGATAAAACGTCAAATTAAGTATTTTCCGAATATCTCGGCATGAAAGTACGTTCTTTTACTTAATCCAACTGATCATGTTTGTTCCACTCAAATAATCTTTCCAATGTCTTTTGTTGCAGGATGATGCCAAGATTTGAAACATGAAGCAAAATAAGTTATATTATCCACCTTAAGTATGCTGATATATAAATAATATATTATTAAGATGCCAAAGTTTTCTTTCTGGTGTCTAAACATCTTGTTCTGTCAATCTATTTGTTTGTACCCAGTTTCAAGTTCATTTTCTTAGTTTTCATTTGAAAGGCATCCAGAGGAAAAACTGCATTTGCATAGTTCTGTTTCGTGAAAATCTTTATTAGAGTTAATATTTTGCACGCTTAAACCTGTTTCTTCCTTTTTTCTTTTGCTTGTGCCATAATCTTCCGCGACCAAGAATGATGATGACAATGATGAACCTTGAGTTGGCAGTGGCACTACTAGTACTAAAGTGGGTGTTGGAGATTTAATTTGTTCATTCATGGCGTCTTTCGATTTTGGGTGATGATAGTGGTAAATTCGTCTATAGATACCGAAGCTCTAAGAGGATTTGAAAGGCATCCAGGGAAGTTTTCTGTATTTTACTATGATATTAGTCACAAGAACTTAAAACAATCACACACAGTTTGGCATCTAATCTCCAACCAAACACAGGATAGGATTGTTTTTTAACTTATCCTATCCAACCGAGAACCAACCAAACACTGGATAACTTGGATTATTTATCCGGGGATGACTCAACTTGGGATTAATAATCTCAGCATGAGTCATCCCATTTCATCTAGTCCATGAACCAAACGGACCTTAAGTATTCAGTCTTTGAATGGCTAAAAACCTCCCCTGAGGTTTTTAACAATTTTACTAAGCTCTTCTGAGATTTGAAAAATAACACCCATCTCCTTTGATTTGATAGTTTTGGTAACAAAATCTTAAAATAATATTGATTTGGTCAAATTTTTAAATGAATACCCAAAAATGCCCTTGTGTAATGAGTTTTAATTTATTTCCCTATACAATTATAAGATTATCTAGTATAAAAGGTGCCGAATTTTTTATGTTCATACCTACTATTTGATAAATAACTATAATAATAATAATTTTATCACTATGATAGGATACTTTTGATAATATTTTATTATGGATTTAGATTTATAAGATAGAAAAAAAATGTTGAAATAATTCATTTAGAGTTTATGAATTTTTCGAGTAGTAGGATTATCATAATTTAGTAGTGATTTTAGACTATTTCTTTTTGATTTATTATTAATTTTAACACCAAAAAATAGAAAACAAAAATCAGCAAAAACATTAGATTACATATGAGTTAACTCATAAAAAAAAAATCACTAGTTCGACATTTGATTACGATAGAAACTAGAGGCAATAATGGTAGTTCTACAGTTTTATTGGTAAAAAATTAAAAAGAAGGAATAAGAAGAAAAAAGAATGAAAAAATTAATTTAAAAATCATTCTAAGTATAAGAATACCAAACAAGAGAATTTCATTAAAATATTCAAGGATAGTATTGTCATTTTAAATGACAAGGGAGTATGTGTAATTTTTAAAATCTTGAGGGAGCTAAATGAAATTGTTAAAAACCTCAAGAGAGGTTTCTGAAATTATCCCTAATTTTTTAGGTATTCAACTTCTAATTAAATGGCCAACTGGTTTGAAAAATATAGTCTTCATATGCTTGCGCTTTGGTACGTACAATAATCCTTATCATACAATATTTTGTTGAATAATTTGAAAGGAAAAGAGAAGATTCCTCCAGAAAATTATGAAATACAAGAAGTAAATTTGGAGGATGTATGGGTTAGGTGGTTCAGGAGGAGGGAATGTAAGTGGGTTGGCTGGTTCGGGAGGAAGAGAATGTAAGTAAGAAGTCCTGCCCTTCTACTTACATTATAAAAAAAACATTTAAAAAAATCAAATCTACAAAGTAGTTATGTTTCTAAAATTCTAGTATTGCACCCAAAAAAGAAAAATAATCCAATCCTACTTATACTGAATAGGATACTTTAAAGTACTTAAACTAATATTTTCTTGAATATAAATTGAACAGGTGGATATAGTGTCTTACCAATCACAGTAGTAAGTTGAATCGATTATCAATTGTTTTCTTTAGTTAAGTCCACATTTTACTAGAGGGCTAATGTAATTTTGCATCTTTAGCGCATTGGGATCAACTATTGAATTCAAGAATATTTTTCTAGGATGAGGTGAATTTCAGAAACTTTTGAAATCGAAATAACTTTATACCCTGCTAAAATGCACACTGTGAAGTGCTAAATGGATGGCCATTAAAGAAACCCCTCTGTGGCCATGAAAGACATTGATTCCTAAGTCAAGGAAATTTATTTAGAACTTATAAGTACAACCAATTAGAACTGTGGATAGCACAATTAATTTTTTTGCCTTGAATTTATTTAGTATTACAACACAACGGGAAGAAATTTAATCCCTGAATCAAGTACAGATGAAAACAAAGTAGGCTAGAGAAGTTAAAAATATATTAAAAAAATGAAAAGGCCATACTAAAAAGAACAATGTTTTTGCCTTGGCAACTTGTATCTCTTAACGTTAATTGATGTTCTTTTAGGGGCAAAAACTAAAGAAATAAAAGCTATAACCTATGTATCTATTCATGCTTAACTAAAATTTATAATACAACATTATATAACCACATTAAAATATTCCAATAAAAATTTAGTCCTACTTAAACTTCACATGACAATTTAAAGTCCTTAAACTGATATTTTATGGAAGATAAACTAAATTGGCTGATTTAAGATGAATCAATATCAATAGTTTTCTTCAAAGGGTAATGTAATTTTGCATCCTGAAAGTATTGGGATCAAGATTCTTTTACCATAACTTCTACCTGTCACTATTTAGTCCCTAAAAATCTATTTTCTTAATCAGTTTGACTCCATTTAATAGTGGTGATTGTTGTTCTTAGAAGGGTGAAAAAAGCATGCACAATCTCTAGCCAAGTGAAAAATAAGCATTTGAATGGAAAATTAGAGGATAACAAGATTACACGAAAGTTTTTCTTCAAAATGGGGAGAGAGAACACCTAGTTTGATCATTAAATTTGTAAGTATTACCTTATTGATCATGATTAGAATTCTGGTTGACTTCTCATCTCCTAATCTGTTATGTTACTCTCCATGTAGGTTGTTGGATACTTTATAACGTATCAGACAATCAAATGCATGAGCTAGTGTTGTATGAGCTAAAGTCTGCCAACGATAAGCCCAAGCGGGATCCAATGGATTGATATGATTTTCTTGAGCATCTTCAATGGTTTCATTTCCTATACACATGAGCAGGTTTGATGTTACTGCATTACCATGTTCTACTTTAGGTCACGTTTTGAGTTTGGAGCCAATCTGTGGTGGTTGTGATCTTTGTCTAATTTGGGAACCATTCTCTTTGCAACCTTAGCTTAAATTTAATATATTCTGAGGCTTCAATTTTACTTTCTGAAGGGAACAACCTCTTTATTGTTGAGCTATACTACAATTCAAGAAAAACTAGCAACATGAGAGTCCAGTGTCCTTTTGTTTTGCTTTCTCATTTCTCTCTCAAATTTTTTCCCCTTTCTTTCCTTTTCTTTTTTTTTAGTTTTATGTAGATTTTTTGCAGAAAACATTAGGAGGACATGATATTGATAGGTGTCGAGTCTGTGCAACAATAAATATCTACTCAATTAAAATACAAATTTTGTATATAACGGTGAGTAATGTCGAATCCACAAGGACTGAGGAAAATTCATTTCTTCTAGAGTCCAGAGTATAGGGGATTTTTAGTAAAATGGCAATAATTAAACAACTCAAATAAAATAAATAAATGAAAAGTAAATGACAATTTATTAAAATTGAAGTAATAATAGACAAACTCTAGCCAAGGAATAACTTCGAAAATTGTTCACTTAATTGATCATTGATGCAATAATAATTTCATTTATTCATTGATAAACAAGTTATGATTGCCAAACACATGATAACAATCAATTCCTCCTTACTGTACTGGTGGCCAAGATACGACCGTTAACCACTGCCCTAATTAAGAAGTAACCTTAGGTACGATCTTAGAGTTCAATTTCCTAATAACCTTAAGAATTAGAGAAGCCCAGTTCTAACCAAATAACACACTACGAGAGTCATTTTAGTTAGATCCTATGTTTCCCTGACACAAATCCAATCATGCCAGTCACCACTAATTTAAAAGAATTAAACAATTACATATTTAACTGCTTTAACTGATTTTGGGTTATTAGATTAATTCAAATACCTGGCCCTTGATATTCAAATAATATAATAACCACAAAAAATTAAATCAGAGAACATATGAACACCAGTAAATAAAAGAAATAAATATAATCAATTCGATCTCACAATTTTAGATGAACCAAATCCTCTGTTGTTCTTTGATTAGAATGAAAAGCTTAGTTTATACCCAAGGAGAAAGCCATGTGCCAAGTATTAGAAATAATTCCTACGGCCATTCTCTCTAAATTGATATCAAAGAGAGAAGGAAAGACGTCTGTCTGTTTCTCCCTGATAAAGGAGAAAAGAAAAGTTACTATCTAATGTCTTGGACCTGTAGTTTTTATTATTCCTATCGGAACTACTTTTCCTAAAACAAAACAAACTCCCAATAGATAGACTAGATTAATCTCTTAGTAAGAATAGGAAACTATTCAGTTGATAAAGAGTCTCATCCACGGCTCCAATAGAAGACTAGAAGTCACGCGTAGGGATGGCAACGGGGCGGGGGACCCCTCCCCCATCCCCCGCCCCCGCCCCCCGGCCCCGTCCCCGCCCGCCTCGTTTCCCCCGCGGGGTTAATAAAAATTTGTTATATATATTTTATTATGGTTAAATTTTAGTAAATAATCAAGTACTAAAATATTAACACATCATCAAATTATTATTCATTATAATTTTACAATTGAAACTTATAAAAACAATCAAACAAAAATTATTTGAATACAATCCAATATGATGAAATAAATATAACTAAAGTAGTCAAGTTTTCACTTTTTGCACAAATACAATCACTAATTCATTATTGTACTTGTGCTTTTTTTAAGAAAAAAATGTTATTGTATTAAGTGTAATTAGGAATTTAGTATAAATGTATTAGTAAATTTAGTATAACCAATTAATAATTTGTATTCGTACACATATATAATTAATAATATCAATTATATTATATATACTAATAGACATTATATAATACATATAACTAATAATATCATTATCATAAGTTTATAACTAATTAAATTATATATTATATATATAATTATATACATATATATATTATATATTTATTTTTTAAAGCGGGTGGCGGGGCGGGGGTACACTCCCCCGCCCCCCCCCCCGCCCCCCGCCCCGTTTCTAAGCAGGGGGGAAAAAATTCCCCCAGCCCCAGCACCCGCCCCAATCCCCTCCCCATTAGCCCCTCGTGGGGCGGGTGCCCGCCATTGCCATCCCTAGTCACGCGCCAACTCCCGAGTTTCTGAACTTGCATAATTAAATTTTGATGCGCCCACTTTGAATTGTACAAAAATTAGTTAAAATTCACGTTTTTAACTTGTTTTCACTCTGAATCCCTACAACCAACACCAATCATCAAATATAAGCAAAATCTATCAATTAATGCAATATTTGGTAAAATAAAAGAGGGAAATGACAGGTGTCGAACCTATGCAATAATAATAAATAAAACCTAACTAGCACCAAAAGTAGTCAATAATCAATTTTAGGTACTGGAGCAGGGACTCTACGTGTGCAATGGGTTACTTGATTCACCTTGTTCCCGAAGAATTTACTTAATTCGATATACCCGAATTAATTATCTGACTAAATTTACTAACTAGTACACAGTGGCAAGCAGGGTCGTCTCCTCAGGGATTGAGAAGAAATTTATTTCCTTTCAAGTCAAGATAAATGGGGGGTTTGGGATTAAATGCTAATAAACTAAATAAATCAAATGCAGAAAATAATTAATTAAAAGGAATAATTGGGAGAATTCTGGCCAAGGATACGCTTCAGAAATGGTTCACGCACCGATCATCGATTCACAGATAATTCCAACATTTATTAATAGATTAGTTATAGTTGTCATGCATGCGATAAACAACCAACCTTTTCTTAATTTCTCGATAGTTAAGGTACGACCATTAACTATTTCTCCAACCCGGAAACAACCCTAGGTACGACCGTAGGATTTAATTTCTAGATTGTATTAATAATTAGAAAGGCACAATCCTAACTAACAAACACACTACGAAAGTTTGTTTAAATTAGATCATACGTTTTCCTGACATAAATTCAATTACGTCAGTTGCTACTGAGATAGAGATATTTGAACAATTACGGATTCAATTACCCCGAATTAGAAAAATAGCCTATATGAATAATTAATTATTGCGTACTAATCAATTATACACAAGAGTTATAACAATTAAAAGCAGGAAACATAAAAATACCAATAAATGAAGGAAACAATTAAAAATGATTTAGATCTCACAGTAATTGCCTAATCAAATCGTCAGTTGTCCCCTTGACTAGAATTAGGGATTTAGTTCTCCATTAATGGAGAACGAACCGCACGTAGGGAATTGGGAAAAGTTTTCCAATCGATTTTCCCAATTTCGATCAACAACAGGAGGAAAGAATAAGGGACTTGATCGCTTCCAATTGTCTCCAAAGCAACGTAAAAGAGAATTTGAAACTCTCTTTCAATTTCGGTCAAAGCCAAGTGAAAAGCAATTCCAATGGTCCACAATTGCGGCTCTTGTTGGTTTCTCACAAAACATATGAGAAAATGCTTTTTGGTTTCTTCAATTCGGTCAACAAAAAGGAAAAGAAAATCACCAAGGTCAACAATGGTGGCCTGCTCCTAATTAGTTGTTTTCAAAGCATAAAAACCAAGAACGAAAAATCCAAGGCACCCCTACTCAAAGTACAAAATCCCCTTTTTACGTTGGTAGTCGCCGAAAACGAAGGAATTGATTTCCGTGTTATAGGCCGGCCCCACTAGAGAGGAAAACAAAACGGTTCCCTAATTCTTGTTTTTACTCCTTTCCAGAAATTGGTATTCAAATACCAAAAAAACTCCCTAAATAAAAGAAAACCTATTACAATTAAATCTCTTCAGCTTTCTTAAGCGGACCCCACTGCTTGAAGTTCCCCACGTTCGACGAACCACGGAGATCCGACTTTGTGGGTTGGAGTTAGGCGTGGGTATGCCTACTCATCAGGAAGTCCTCTGAATTTTGATTTTAAGCACTTTTCAGCATCAATGCCTGCAATTAACACCAAAATCACATCTGAGTGGAATCCACCCAATTAGTGAGATATTTAGTCAAACACTTGTGCAATATTATCCAAAATATCCCACTAAAAAGCACCCTATCAATCTCCCCTCACACCTAAACTATGCTTGCCCTCAAGCATAATTAACTCAGAAGTGCAATCAAGATACCAAGCAATTGCATTCCAAATTCCCCAATAACTGCATAGAAATTAGAATATACCAAATCGACAATTCTCATATTTAATGTACACTCATTCACTCCAAAGTGTATAGGATATGGACATAAGATGGTTTTCAAAGCAACACAATAGAATGACATTACCATAAGTTTGCTCATATATCATACCTCCACCACTTACTTATGAATTCAAATGCATCAATCAAAGGGACTTTACAAGGTTGTAATGGGGCTCGGGTGAAAGGGTAGGATAAAAAGGATTTAAAGGGTGTAAAAATGTTAAAGAAAATGCTCAAAAATTCATTGCATAGATTCTTGCACATTTGAACCTTCAAGGCACCTCAACAACCCAATAAGTGAAGTAATAGTCGGCACTCGTCCCAACCACTTTGATTTCAGCTTCTTTTCTTTCTTCTTTTTTTTTCCATCTATTTTTCTTCTCTTTTTTTTTTCTCTCTTTTTCTTTTTTTTTGAATAAGTACCAACACCATAAAAATCAACTGCACTTGTTGATTACTAGCAGTTTTTTTAATTTCTTCCTTTTTTTCTTTATATATATATAATGCCTTTCAAATAATACTCCAAATTCCTATGTAATGAAATCAAAGCACTTCAAGCAGTGGTTTTAAAAAGAAAGTCTAAAAAGAGGTTTTACGGCTAAAAACTAGGGTATTAAACGAAAAAAAAGGGTTGAGGCTCAACTTGGCTCACTAATGGTATATAAACTAAGGGTTGGTTTTTAAAAAAGTCCAAAAATGGTTCAATCCTAGGTGCCCCATTATTTTAATGCATTAAACTCATTTAAATGTGGTCTTGACATGCATAACCAAGCAAGTTTTAGAATGACAAACCATGTGCACTAACTACTCAACAAACGAAAAATTAGGCCCAAAGATCGCACAAGTTTCAAATTCATGTCAAGTTCAGCATATTCATCAATCAATTATCATCGAGAAAAAGTAGAACACCCCATGGCATGAACTTACTATTTATACTCATACCTCAATTGCATTCATCACTGTAAAGCATAGTTAACCTTCCCCCACACCTAAACCTTATATTGCCCCCAATGTAAGCAAATAAAGAGCAAAATAGAGGTAAAGGAGCAGCGACAGTTTCCTTAACACGGAGGAGGGCAGAAGCCCACGTGGTGGAAGTACTGAGCCAAGTTCTGCGCCATTCCGGCCATTTGACGCTCCATTCGCTCCAATCGAGTATCCATGTGGTGCAGCTGGAAGTGAAGGGCTGAAAACTAGTTATCGGCGGAGGAAGACGGTGGAGGTGCCGAAGATGAAGGCCGGGGGCATCCATAGAAGGACCACCGGCCTCCGAGATGGCGGATTTGGAAGCTCTGCGGTTCGGAGGAACCTGGATCGGCCCCGGGTGAGCAAATTGGAATACTCCATTGACCTGTTGCACTAAGCCCATCTTTTCCAAACAAATCAAATCAAGGGGTTCCATAGTACAAGCTTGATGCAAATTATGATTATTCAAGTCCAAAACCCCAAGATTTATAACCAATTGAGTGATATACGAACCCAAGATTAATGGCTTATTTCTTACTTAAGACAGTTCGGAGGTGAGAGGCAAACCAGAAACCCAAATTGACCTTAATCTGAGCAATCATGCACCAAGTGAAAAAGAACTCGGGTTTGATCAAAGTACCCGAACTATCTTTTCTACCAGAGAAACTATAAGCCATAAATCTATGCAAATAGCGGTAGGCGGGACTCTTGAGAAAAGATGTCTTAGACTGGCTCGGATCATAATTTTGTCGATCAACCGACAATTCTTTTCAATAACCAGTGTTATGGGAGAAAAATGGATCCGTGTATTCGCACGGACTTGCCATATATTCCTCACTCTGGGAGTAGAGAATATCAATGAAACCAAGGGCCAAATTAAACTCCGTGATAGACTGTATGAATTCCGTACCCATTAATCTAAAACGCACCACCCCTGGAGTATTAACGGAGAATTCGTCAGGGACATTAAATTCAAAAGTGGCATAGAATTTCCACGTTAACTCAATAAAAGCAGGTAAAATAATAGCAGCATAACGGGTCCAACCTATGACAGCTAACTGCTTAGCAACCTCATCCCTAAGATTTAGGTGGTCAAGTGTAGGGCCGTGAATATATTTACAAGGAATTCTTTTCCTTGTGCAGGCAGTGGCATACCTTTCCCTATCGGCGGCCCTGGTAAAGGTCAAATAGCCGCCGAAATGGGCCGGAGAAGAGAAGTGAACCTCCCTATTCCGCCCAAGGCGAGTCCGGGGTCCCCCCGGAGCAGTCGCTTGGGAAGGCCCACTCAAGGGCACAGTAGGCTGTGGGGTGGAGGTGGAAGGTCTATTCCTGCCTTTATTTTTTGGTTTAGTCATTGGATATCAGTGAACAGGGCAAAGGCCAGGTAAATGTGCTCAAAAGAAGGCAACAGGCAGCCACTAAGCAAGGGATCCCAAACACAGCTCCAGACACCAACAATGAGAGAAATAGACACTAAAAGCCCCAAAAACTAATTAAACAGATGAAAACAGCAAAATTCCCTCAAATGTCACTGGTTTAATCCCAAAATTGAACAAATAGTCAATAACAGCCACAGATAAAATCATAGCACCCAAGTTAAGCACAAAATGTCTGTTATCAGCTAGAAATTCAAAAATTTGGCCTCAGCTACGAAATTAAAATCTGTTCTCAACTAAATAAAAATTAGTAATCTGGCCTCAGCTAAAGTGACAGAAAATTAAAGAAAGAAACGACCTCAGGGAGAGCAGGCGGCGGGGGGTATTAGTGGAGCACTGGTGATGGCACCGAGGTAGAGGAGGCGACACGCGTGCCTAGCCCGCACGGACAGAGGGGAGGCGCATGGGTTGTTTGCTGGTTTGGCTCTGATAGTGGGCTCGGCGTGGTGCAGCGCTTGCGCTGCTGTGTCGCTTCCAGAGGATGCGCTGGCTGAGGTGGTCGCTTGCGCGTTGTCTAGCGCGCACGGCTCAGCACGCTGCTGGTACTTTGAGAGGCGAAGGGCACGCTGCTGCGCACTATTGCTGCGCTCAGTTGGCGCGCCAGGGGAAGAAGGGAGGGCGCGCGAGGTGCGTACGACGAAGGACGTGAGGCGGCGGCGCACGTGTGGGCTAGGGGGAGGTAGACAAAATGAGCTGCGGCGGCGGACGAAGTGAGCTGCGGCGGACGTGTGGGTGGCGGCCAAGGAAGAGAAAGGAAGAAGGAGAAAAGGAAAGAAAAGGAAGAAGAAGAAGGGAAAGAAAGAAAAGGAAGAAGAAGAAGGGAAAAAGAAAAGAAAGAAGAAAAAGTAGGGTTACGGGTCCTTGAAATTTTTTCCCTTTTCTTCTTTTTTTTTGTAAGGGCAATTTCGTCTTTTCTCACCTTTTTTTTTTTACAAGAAACCCTGTATTAGGCGTGGGCACGCCTAACTGTCTACTAGTCTTCTGACCATCCGTAGAAATT
Source organism: Coffea eugenioides (assembly GCF_003713205.1). NCBI lineage: Eukaryota > Viridiplantae > Streptophyta > Magnoliopsida > Gentianales > Rubiaceae > Coffea > Coffea eugenioides. Next base: position 66,464,652 of record NC_040036.1, read on the forward strand.
TTTGATTCTTAAGCGTGACCACCTGGCGTGGGCACGCCTAACTACGGTAGAGTCTTCTGACCGCGGACGTGAATTTTCTTTCCTTAAGCGTGATCACCTGGCGTGGGTACGCTTAACTACTATAGAGTCTTCTGACCGTGGCCTTCCAACTCTCTTCCTTAGACGTGACCACTTAGCGTGACGTCTAACTGCCATCTTCCTACCACAAAATAACAGACTACTAAATGACACCAACATTTAACAAAAACTTCAAAAATATACGGAAACTAAAGCAAATAGTCTTGGGTTGCCCCCCAAGTAGCGCCTTTCTTTAATGACTTTGACTAGACATGGCCGAAATCCTCAAGCAAGATAAATTGGATCCTTGAGGTGTACAACTTTGACTTCCTCAACAGAGAATCTCTCATAACAAGGTTTGAGACGATGGCCATTCACCACGAACTTCTTCTCCATTTTTAAACTTTGAATCTCCAATGCACCATAATGAAACACATTAGAAACGACAAATGGACCAATCCAACGAGAACGTAATTTACCGGGAAAAAGTTTAAGTCTCGGGTGATACAATAGGACTTTTTGCCCCACTACAAACGATTTTCTTGAGACTTGTTGATCATGAAAGATTTTGCTCTTCTCCTTATAAATCGTGGCATTCTGGTATGCTCGTTCCTAATCTCTTCCAGTTCTTGTAGCTACAATTTCCTTTGGACGCCCGCTTCTTCAAGATCCATATTACAATGTTTCACTGCCCAGAACGCCTTATGTTCGAATTCCACAGGAAGATGACAAGCCTTACCGAAGACTAGTCTATATGGGGACATCCCAATCGGCGTCTTATACACAGTGCGGTACGCCCATAGTGCATCTTCTAATTTCAAGCTCCAATCCTTTCTATCCGGGCGCACCATCTTTTCCAAAATCGATTTGTTATCCCTGTTCTACACTTCAGCCTGATCATTTGTCTGCGGGTGATACGGCGCGGATACTTTGTGGAGTACACCATATTTTCGGAACAGGGCAGCAATAGTTTTATTACAAAAGTGCGTGCTCCTATCACTTATCCAGCTCTCGGCATTTCAAAGCGGACAAAAATGTTAGACTTTAGAAATTTTGCAACCACTCTGAAATCATTAGTGCTGGTGGCTTTTGCTTCCACTCACTTAGAGATATAATCAACGGCAAGTAAGATGTACAGGAAACCAAAAGACGAGGGAAAAGGACCCATGAAATCTATCCCCCAAACATCAAAAATTGCAACAAACAACATGGGGGGTTTGAAGCATTTGGTCCCTATAAAAAATATTTCACATTCTTTGACACTTATCACGCGATTTACAAAATAAATAAGCATCTTTAAAAAGGGTGGACCGATAAAAGCCACTCTCCAATACCTTACGAGCTGTCTGCTTAGGCCCAAAATGCTCTCCACACACAAATGAATGACAGAAATTTAAAATAGAGTGGAATTCACCTGCACCCACACATCTTCTCAGTACTTGATCCGAACATTGCCTCCAAAGGTAAGAGTCGTTTCAAATGTAGTATTTGGGATTACTTTTCAACTTATCTCTCCTAACCTTTGGCCAACCTGGAGGCAATTGATTAGTTACTAAGAAATTTACAATATCAGCATACTAGGGTGCCGACGAATCAACGGCAAGTAGTTGCTCCTCTGAAAATGTCTCTCTCAATGGCGACTCCTCCTTTTGTGCAAGCAAGCGGCTCAAGTGATCAGCAACCAAGTTCACTGCCCCACTTTTATCTTTAATCTCCAAGTTGAACACTTGCAGGAGTAGGATCCATCTGATGAGCCTTGGTTTTGCATCCTTCTTCGTCATCAAGTATCTTAAAACTGCATGATCAGAGAAAACTGTTATTTTGGCACCCAATAAATAAGGTCCAAATTTTTCTAATGCAAAAACAACAACTAGTAATTCTTTCTCCGTTGTAGAGTAGTTAAGCTGAGCCCCGTTCAACGCCTTTGATGCATAATAGATTGCATGTGCCGCCCTTCCAATTCTTGCCCCAACACTGCTCCCACTGCGTAGTCACTCGCGTCAGACATTATTTCAAATGGGAGGTTCCGGTCTAGGGGTTGAATTACAGGCGGTGAGATTAACGATTCCTTCAATTTGTCAAATGCCATCTTGCACTCTTCGGTGAAAATCAAATGCTACGTCCTTTTGCAACAATTTGAACAAGGGTGCTTTAATTTTTGAAAAATCCTTGATGAATCTCCTGTAGAACCCTGCATGATCCAAAAAGGAATGCACATCCCGTACACTTGCGGGGTAAGGTAAAGCAGAAATAATATCGACTTTTATTTTATCTACCTCTATACCCCTAACCGACACTACATGTTCTAAGACAATACCACCATGAAGTGACATTTTTTCCAATTAAGGACTAAATTTGTCTCTATGCACCGTTTCAAAATTAAAGCTAAATTATCAAGACATTCTTCAAAACTATCTCCATATACACTAAAATTATCTATAAACACCTCAATAATCTTTTCTACATATTCGGAGAATATACTTACCATACACCTCTGAAAAGTCGCTGAAACATTGCAGAGGCCGAAAGGCATCCTCCGGTAGGCAAACGTACAAAATGGGCATGTGAATGTAGTTTTCTCCTGATCCTCCGGTGCTATCGCAATTTGGAAGTATCCTGACAAACCATCAAGGAAACAATAGTAAACACGACTAACCAATCTCTCTATCATCTGATCAATGAAAGGGACAGGGAAGTGATCCTTTTTTGTCACGGCATTCGGTCGCCGATAGTCGATGCACTGGCGCCATCCTGTGGGTTTTCTCACTGGGACCATCTCGCCCTCCTGGTTCTCTTCTACCGTTATTCCCGCCTTTTTCGGGACTACTTGAATTGGGCTCACCCATGGATTGTCTGATATGGCGAAGATGATTCTTACTTCCAGGAGTTTGAGTATCTCCTTCTTGATTACTTCCATCATTGGCGGGTCCAATTTTTGTTGCGCCTGTCTCACCGGCTTTGCATCATCCTTAAGCCGTATTCAGTGCATGCACAAGGACGGGCTGATTTCTTTGATGTCCGCTATACTCCACTCAATCGCCTCCTTATGATCTCGAAGAAGACGAACTAGGTTGTCTTCTTGACTCTGTGACAGGTGTGCAGAAATTATCACTGGTAGTGTCTTCTTGTCCCCGAGGAATGCATACTTCAAGTGCTTTGGGAGAGGTATAAACTCCAGCTCGGGTGCCTGCACAATAGAAGGCAACAATTTTGTCTGAGTTTCAAGTACAAATACAGAAGGGATCTCATACCTTAAAGAAATTGGTGGAAGTGAGTGCAGTGCTTCAACCGCACTATATAACTCATCACTTATTTCCACACCGAGAGTTGCTCCCAGCTCAAGGTGCTTCGCCAAAGCCACTTCCAATGCGTCTTCCCCATCCAATTCAAATGTTTCCTGTACAAGGGGCTCAATAACACTCAAAGCAAAAACAGAGTTAGATTCCTCTGGGTATTTCATCGCATAAAAAATATTAAAATTTACAATTTCTCCATCAAATTTCATCGACAAAATACCCTCATTCACATTTATTTTTGTTCTAACAGTGCTTCAAAATGGTTTATTTAACAAAATAGGTAACGGATTTAATGACCTCTTATCCCCCATAGCTAGGACATAAAAATCTGCTGGGAAGACTAACTCATTGATCTGTACCAAAACATCTTCAACTAACCCTTCTGAATAAGCGTTGGTACGGTCTGCTAGTTAGATTATAATACCTGTTTCTTCTAATGGCACAAGATTAAAAGATGCATAAATAGTTTTAGGCATTACATTAATCGACGCCCCTAAATCCAACATCGCTTTCTTAATTGGGGTACCTCCTATTTTACATGGAATTGTGAACATACCTGGATCTCCACACTTTAGTGGGAGTTTCCTTTGGAGTATAGCCGACACACTTTCTCCCACCGCCACTCTTTCGTCATCCCTTAGTTTTCTTTTGTGGGTGCACAAATCTTTCAAAAATTTGGCATACTTCGGTATCTGCTTGATTGCATCCAACAAGGGGATGTTGATCTCCACTTTCCGGAACACATCCAAAAGCTCTTTTTCCTTCTCTACCTTCTTGGTCTTTTCCAACCTGTAAGGAAAAGGAGGTAAATTAGATTTAATAGGGGGTGACGGAGTGAATGTTACCTTAGGGTCCTCGCGAATGCGTCCTTCCTCTTCAATCTCCTTTTCTATCTCCTCCTCACTTTTACTTTTCGAATTTCCCACTTTAGGTCCCTCCACTTCCTTGCCACTCCTTAGTGTCATAGCACTTACATTTTTGGAATTTACCTTGGGTTGCGATGACAATTTTTCATAAACGTGGGACTCCAGGCGATTAATGGCAGTTGCCATTTGGCTCATTTGAGTCTCCATATCTTTCATGCATGCTCTGGTGTCTTGCTAGAACTGAGTAGTGCTCGTGACCAAGGATCTAGTCTCTTGCTGAAGTTGAGCAGTAGTCGTGACCAAGGATCTAGTCTCTTGTTGGAGTTGAGTGGTAGTCGTGGCCAGGCTCTTGACAATATCCTCCAAAAAGTTTCCTGAATTGGAGGACGAGGGTTGAGGATTTGGTTGCCATGGTTGCTGAAATCCTGGTGGGCGATTCGAAAATGAATTCTGTGGCTTGTTCCCATAGCTGAAGTTGGGATGGTCTCTCCAATCGGGGTTGTACGTGTTGGAGTATGGGTCATACTGTCTTCGGGGCGCTGGCACGCCTCCGGCCATGTTTACCTGTTTCCCCCATCCTCTTGGAAAAGGGGACATGTGTCTGTACAGTGGTCCATGCTTGTACAGATTCCACATACTTTCGCTCGCTGCATATTTTCCATGGCTAACTGCCTAACAATAGACGTCAACTCCAACAATTGCTGCTGAATGGATGGCGTTTCTACTTCGTTGACCCTACGGGTGGGGTTGCTCTCACGGAAGCCAAATTGCTGAGAGTTTTCTGCCATGGCTTCAATAAGCTCCCACGCTTCCTTCGGCGTCTTGTTTGCCAGTGCTTCTCCACTCGCAGCGTCAATGATACTTTTGTCAGTTGACTGGAGCCCTTCATAGAAGTACCGGATCAATCGTTGTTCACTAATTTGATGCTGCGGGCATCTAGTGCATAACTTATTGAGCCCTTTCCTAATAGTCATACAAGGACTCCCCGGGATATTGCTTAATGCTGCATATCTCCTTCTTCAAACTTGCAGCCCGAGATGCAGGAAAGAATTTTTCTAAAAACTTCTTTTTCAATTGTGCCCATGTGGTAGTACTACATGCGGGTAGGTAGTATAGCCAATCCTTAGCTGCATTCTTGAGAGAAAAAGGGAAGACTCTTAGTCTAATTTGCTCCTCAGTGACCCCAGGAGGTTTCATGCTAGAGCAAACCACTTCAAATTCCTTGACATGTTTATGGGGTTCTTCACCAGAGAAACCATGGAACGAGAGTAAGAGGTGAATCAACCCCGATTTCAGTTAGAAGGCGGTATTCTCAACCAAAATTGGGAATGTAATGCACAAAAGCTGGTGAGTCAACTCCGGGGCAGCCAGCTCCCTTAGTGTTTGATTGTTTGCCATGTTATATCTGTTCTTTACTGACACAGTTGCAGTAGATAATTGCCCTTCTTTTCGTCTCCTGGTTTCTTGTCTTCACCTACGCGCTGCCTTCTCAACCTCAGGGTCGTATATCAATTCACCTGTACGAGAAGAATGGGGCATAAACTAGCAAAAATACCAAGAAGAAACTAAACTAAAAAAGAAATATTTAATTCAAACGCCAGTCCCTGGCAACGGCGCCAAAAATTGACAGGTGGCGAACCTGTACAATAATAATAAATAAAACCTAACTACCACCAAAAGTAATCAATAATCAATTTTAGGTACTGGAGCAGAGACTCTAGGTGTGCAATGGGTTACTTGATTCACCCTGTCCCCGAAGAGTTTGCTTAATCCAATATAACCGAATTAATTATCTGACTAAATTTACTAACTAGTAGACAGTGGCAAGCAGGATCGTCTCCTCAGGGATTAGGGAGAAATTTATTTCCTTTCAAGTCAAGATAAATGAGGGGGTTTGGGATTAAATGCTAATGAACTAAATAAATCAAATGCAGAAAATAATTAACTGCAGAAAATAATTAATTAAAAGGAATAATTGGGAGAAGTCTAGCCAAGGGTACACTTTAGAAATGATTCATGCACCGATCATCGATTCATAGATAATTCCAACATTTATTAATAGATTAGTTATAGTTGTCATGCATGCGATAAACAACTAATCTTTCCTTAATTTCTCGATAGTTAAGGTACGACCATTAACTATTTCTCTAACCCGGAAACAACCCTAGGTATGACTGTAGGATTTAATTTCTAGATTGCATTAATAATTAGAAAGGCTCAATCCTAACTAACAAACACGCTACAAGGGTTTGTTTAAATTAGATCGTATGTTTCCCTGACATAAATTTAATTACGCCAGTTGCTAATGAGATAGAGATATTTGAAAAATTACGGATTTAATTACCCCGAATTAGCAAAATAGCCTATATGAATAATTAATTATTGCGCACTAATCAATCATACACAAGAGCTATAACAATTAAAAGCAAGAAACATAAAAATACCAATAAATGAAGGAAATAATTAAAAATGGTTTAGATCTCACAGTAATTGCCGAACCAAATCGTCAGTTGCCCCCTTGACTAGAATTAGGGATTTAGTTCTCTATTAATGGAGAACGAGCCGCGCGTGAGGAATTGGGAAAAGTTTTCCAATCGATTTTCCCAATTCCGGTCAACAACAGGAGGAAAGAATAAGGGACTTGATCGCTTCCAATTGTCTCTAGAGCGACGTAAAAGAGAATCCGAAACTCTCTTTCAACTTCGGTCAAAGCCAAGTGAAAAGCAATTCCAATGGTCCACAATTGCGGCTCTTGTTGGTTTCTCACAAAACATACGAGAAAATACTTTTTGGTTTCTTCAATTCGGTCAACAAAAAGGAAAAGCAAATCACCAAGGTCAACAATGGTGGCCTGCTCCTAATTAGTTCAAAGCATAAAAACCAAGAACGAAAAATCCAAGGCAGCCCTACTCTCTTAACCAAAGCCCAAAGCTTTTTGCCAACAGTTTTACTAACCCTAAATCCCGTGAGAACCCCAAAAGCCGGTATCTTTTGAGGTCTCACAGGGAACTAATAAACCCATCCCAAACCCCCCCAGAACTCCGATGTGGGACAAAGCCTCCACAAACGGAGGAAGCCTGCTACTAGGCCCAACTGGAAACCCGACCCCCCCCCAGAGGCTGCTTTCTCTTAACCAAAGCCCAAAGCTTTTTGGCAACAGTTTTACTAACCCTAAATCCCGTGAGAACCCCAAAAGCCGGTATCTTTTGAGGTCTCACAGGGAACTAATAAACCCATCCCAAACCCCCCCAGAACTCCGATGTGGGACAAAGCCTCCACAAACGGAGGAAGGCAGCCCTACTCAAAGTACAAAATCCCCTTTTTACGTCGGTAGCCGCTGAAAATGAAGGAATTGATTTCCTTGTTATCGGCCGGCCCCACCAGAGAGGAAAACAAAACGGTTCCCTTAATTCTTGTTTTTACTCCTTTCCAGAAATTGGTATTCAAATACCAAAAAAACTCCCTAAATAAAAGAAAACCTATTACAATTAAATCTCTTCAGCTTTCTTAAGCGGACCCCACTGTTTGAAGTGCCCACGTTCGACGAACCACGGAGATCCGGCTCTGAGGGCTGGAGTTAGGCGTGGGTACGCCTACTCATCAGGAAGTCCTCTGAATTTTGATTTTAAGCACTTTTCAGCATCAATGCCTGCAATTAACACCAAAACCACATCTGAGTAGAATCCACCCAATTAGCGAGATATTTTGTCAAACACTTGTGTAATATTACCCAAAATATCCGACTAAAACGCACCCTATCAGAAAACAATCATAAAAGTTATAACAAAAATGCAACCTATCAATTTTCCCCACACCTAAACCATGATTGTCCTCAAGCATGAGAACAACTAATGAAGCATTACCAAGTCATTGAGTTCAAATAATGGCCATTAATCAAATCATCTATTGTCAAGTACAATTAAAACACATGTTGAGCATTAATGGCTAAATTTCAAGAAATATCTCTCCCGTTAGTTTTTAAAATGAAGGATTCTGCTAATTCTTGACTAACTAATCTAAGAAAATAAAATATTCAGCTAACAATCAATTGGAAAACGGTTCGACTATTAAGTAAAATCTCAATATTAAAACTCGTGGGTCAACAGGCTAGCAACTCATTCACACACTTTCATATTCATATACACTCATTTTTTTAAGATGTTCCCCATACTTGAGTTTTCTTGTTTTCTTAGTTTTTTTCGGAGGAAATGTTTAGTCCTTAGCCATTCAAGTCTTTTGACATGAACTCCGACATCTCCCAAATGAAGGAACCCATTTACTCAACTTTTATCACTTAAGGACCACACACTCATAGCTATTGCCATTTTTTGACACAAAAGTCGACACTTTTGGTGAAAACCCCCGATTATTAAGCAGCGATAACTAGCGGAATATAGCCAAACATAATTCACAAATAATTACCGAAACAAAATTAAGGGTTAATTACAATTTGACCCCTTGAATTTGACCTTTTATAACACTTTGCCCCCTTAAACTTTAAATAAATACACTTTGTCCCCTTAATTGACTAGTCAAGTGTTAATGATGAATTCTCCCTCCAAAAATTTAACAAAATGACATTACATAATAGTTCTAGAATAATAATGTACTTTTAATCAGAATATTAAAATTTTATTAGAAAAAACACAAAGCCATATGATTTAAAAGACTTAAAAAATAAAAGATGGTATAATACCAAAGAATTGTAAAATTGTATTATTGACAAAAAATGAATTTAAAAATTCCTAAAACATAAGCGCAAGTTTTCCATCGTTTATCTTTATTCCTTTAAATTGTAAATAGATTACTTTTGATAATTTTGTTTACTTTGTAGCTGTCACATGATTTTCACGAGTCAATAAGATACTATTTGATAATTTTATATCACATTCATACCTTGCTTTTGTATTTGGTTTGCATTTTAAATTTTTAAAAAACTAAAAATTCTCTAATACATTTTTCAATAAATTTTTATTTTTAATCATGTTTTTATCTCATATAAAACATATTAAAAAGTGTTACAATAAAAAAATATAAGCACATAGTTTTCATTCCAAATGCACTAATTAATTTTATTTCATTTAAAATAAGTATTGCTATCAGCATTGAGATAAATACATTAAGTTGGTTAGACTTATTTTTTATGAATTCTTTAATTCATTTTAAGATTAAAAAATTGAAATGCATAGTGTAATTGTGTTTTGATGCATTTAGTAACTATAAAAGAAATAGATATTTATTATGTTACAATTATTATGTGTGTTTAAAATGTAGTCAGGGATATTTTGGTCATGAGAAATATAACTTCATCTTAACCCTGTCAAAAAGTTGACTAGAATGGGTAAAGTGTATATATTTGGATTTTAGGGGGGGGAGGGGCAAATTGTTACAAGGGTCCAAGTTCAAGGGGGTAAAGTGTAATTAATCCTAAAATTAAAGACCACATAAGCCCGTTTCATTTCCCAAACATGGAGAAATAAGATTAATAATTGAACCAATTCACATGAAAAATGCTAGACAAATATTTACAATGCCTATAAAAGTTAACCAAAATGTGCAAAAGTCACAAAATCTCAAATATTCACCAAAGAAACACTTTTAGACTAACCATGTTATTCTTAACACTTTAGGGTATAAAATCTTAGTAATGGAAAAATTAAGACATCTAGTTATTGCTTATCAAGATTAACCACAAAAATGTGCAAGGAGTGGCAAAATTTGGATGAAATTCGAAAAAAAGTAAAAAAAAAAAATTCCAACAAAAATGCCTACACTTGCACTTTTTCAATATACTATCCCCCCAACACACCTATATCTTACATTGTTCCCAATGTAAGTAATAAAGAAGCAACCTTCTTAGCTTAAATTTAATATATTCTGAGGCTTCAATTTTACTTTCTAAAGGGAACAACCTATTTATTGTTGAGCTATACCATAATTCAAGAAAAACTAGCAACATGAGAGTCCAATGTCCTTTTGTTTTACTTTCTCATTTCTCTCTCAATTTTTTCCCCGTTATTTCCTTTTCTTTTTTTTAGTTTCATGTAGATTTTTTGCAGAAAACATTAGGAGGACATGATATTGACAGGTGTCGAGTCTTTATAATAATAAATACCTACTCAATTAAAATATAAATTTTGTATATAGCGGTGAGTAGGATCGAATTCACAGGGACTGGAGATAATTAATTTCTTCTAGAGTTCAAAGTATGGGGGATTTTTTGTAAAAAGGCAATAATTAAACAACTCAAATAAAATAAATAAATGAAAACTAAATGACAATTTATTAAAATTGAAGTCATAATAGACAAATTCTAACCAAGGAATAACTTCGAAAATTATTCACTCCATTGATCATTGATGCAATAATAATTTCATTTATTCATTGATGACCAAGCTATAATTACCAAATACGTGATGGCAATCAACTCCTCCTTACGTATTGGTGGTTAAGTTACGACTGTTAACCATTACTCTAATTAAGAAATAACCTTAGGTACGATCTTAGAGTTCAATTTCTCAATTGCCTTAAGAATTAGAGAAGTTGTGTTCTAACCAAATAACACACTACAAGGGTTACATTAAGTTAGCCCCTGCGTTCCCCTGATATAAATCCAATCATGCCAGTTACCATTAATTTAAAACAATTAAACAATTATGAATTTAACTGCTCTAACCGATTTGAGTTTATTAGATTAATTTAAATACATGGCCCTTGATATTCAAATAATATAATGACCATAAAAATTAAATCAGAGAACATACGAATACCAGTAAATAAAAGAAATAAATATAATCAATTCGATCCCACAATTTTAGATGAACCAAATGCTCCGTTGTTCCTTGACTAAAATGAAAAGCTCAGTTCATACCCAAGGAGAAAGCCATGCGCCAAGTATTAGAATTAATTCTTGTGGCCATTCTTTCTAAACTAATATGAAAGAGAGAACGAAAGACGTTTGTTTGTTTCTCCCTGATAAAGGAGAAAAGAAAAGTTACTATCTAATGTCTTGGACCTGTAGCATTTATTATTCCTATCGAAACTACTTTTCCTAAAACAAAACAATCCTAATAGATAGACTAGATTAATCTCTTAGTAAGATAGGAAACTATTCAGTTGATAAAGAGTCTCTTCCACAGCTCCAATCCAAGACTAGAAGCCACGCGCCAACTCCTGAGTTTTCGAACTTGCATAATTAAATTTTGATACGCCCATGCTGAATTGCACAAAAATTAGTTAAAATTTACGTTCTTAACTTCTTTTCGCTCCAAATCCATACAACCAACACCAATCACCAAAAATAAATAGAATCTATCAATTAATGCAATATTTGGTAAAATAAAAGAGGGAAACAATCATAAAAGTTATAACAAAAATGCAACCAATCAATTTCCCCCACACCTAAACCATGCTTGTCTTCAAGCATGAGAACAACTAATGAAGCACTACCAAGTCATTGAGTTCAAATAATGGCCATTACTCAAATCATCTATTGTTAAGATACAATTAAAACACATGTCTAGCATTGATAGCTAAACTTCAAGAAATATCTCTCCGGTTAGCTTTTAAAATTAAGGACTCTTCTAATTCTTGACTAACTAATCTAAGAACTTAAAATATTCAACTAACAATCAATCGGCAAACGATTCAACTATTAAGCAAAATCTCAATATCAAAATTTGTGGATCAACAGGCCAACAACTCATTCACACACTTTCATATTCATATGCACTCTCTTTTTTTCTTCTCTTTTTTTTAAAGATGTTCCCCACACTTGAGTTTTCTTGTTTTCTTAATTTTTTTAGAGAAAATGTTTAGCCCTTAGCTATTCAAATCTTTTGACGCGAACTCCAACATCTCCCAAATGAAGAAGCCCAGTTACTCAACTTTCATCACTTAAGGATCACACACTCATAGCTATAGTCATTTTTTGACGCAAAAGTCGACACTTTTGGAGAAAATTTCCAAGTATAAGGCAGTGATAACTAGCGGAATATAACCAAACATAATTCACAAATAAGTACCAAAATGAAATTAAGGGTTAATTACAATTTGACCCCTTGAACTTGACCCATTATAACAATTTGGCCCCTTAAACTTTAAATATATACACTTACCCCCTTAATTAACTAGTTAAACGTTAATGATGAATTTCTCATCCCAAAATTTAACAAAATAACATTAATGCCATTACATAATAGTTCTAGAATAATACTATACTTTTAATCGAAATATGAAATATTTTATTAGAAAAAACACAAAGGCATATAATTTAAAAAAATTTTAAAAAAATAAAAGATGGTATAATACCAAAGAATTGAAAACATGTATTGTTAACAAAATATGAATTTAAAAATTCCTGAAACATACGCACAAGTTTTCCATCGATTATCTTTCTTCCCTTAAATTGTTAACGGATTAGTTTTGATAATTTTTATTTACTTTGTAGCTGTCACGCGATTTTCACGAGTCAATAAGATGCTATTTGATAATTTTATATCACATTCATACATTGCTTTTGTATTTTGTTTGCATTCTAAATTTTTAAAAAACTAAAATTTCTCTAATACATTTTTCAATACATTTTTATTTTTAATCATGTTTTTATCTAATATTAAACATATTAAAAAGTGTTACAATAAAAAAATATAAGAACATAGTTTTCATTCCAAATGCACTAATTCATTTTATTTTATTTAAAATAAGTATTGCTATCGGCATTGAGATAAATACATTAAGTTGGTTAGACTTATTTTTTATGAATTATCTAATTCATTTTAAGTCTAAAAAAATCAAAATGCATAGTGTAATTGTATTTTGATGCACTTAGTAACTATTAAAGAAATAGATATTTTGTTTATTTCAATCCCTAACTTTTGATGATTACAAAAAATGGATGTTACTAATATTCTCTGATTAGATCTTTTCAGAATTGGAGCAGAACAGGTTCAAAGGCTAACATATGCTGAAATAGCTGTCGGACACACATAAAGACTGCATCAGCCGTCCGACAACTATTGAGTAATTTCGAACGCATGAAGAATCCATTCTCGGACGTCCGAAGATGATAAGCTAAGTCCTCTAAGCTAATTGATCTCGATCGGACGTACAACATCTGAGTACCGGACGTCTGATAAACGTTGCGACGCTTCAGACGCAAAACATTGGAAGCACCGAATGTCCGAATGAATTGAAGAAGAATTCCCAATTTTACATCATACCTTCGGACGTATATTCTGGAGGTACCGGACGTTCTAAATATTTCAAGAAAACTTGTTGAACTCACTGTCTGCGTTCGGAAGCAGAAAACTAGCCTACCGGACGTCCGACACCACCAATGGCTAGTTGACTTTTCAACTGCCTTCTATCCGTTGGTAGCATTAATTGAAGAATTTTTTGGTCTCTTGTAAAAAAGAAAAAGTCAATCACTTCAGATAACTTTTGCACATTGAGATTACATCAAATATTGAGTGATTCTAGTATGAGAATACTCTTTAAAGAAGATTTGTACTCTTAGTTGTGTAACTTTCGATAAGCTTTTCAAGTGTGTTTCTATTTCTTTAATAGTGTAGCTTTGTGAGGGTTATCCGAGTGATAGTAAAACTTCTTTGCTTGACCAAGTGCAGCGTGGGGCGAGGAGGAAGTGATCCTTCCTTTGTACACAAGAGATTGGCTGTAAGTTGATCAACTTGAAGAAATTTGCTATATAAAGTGGTATTCAAACTCAAGTAGAGTTTGAAACTTGGTTTGCTATTCTATCCTTTTACTTACTGTCTTGCAATATAAATTGTCTATCTCTTCTACTCCCAAGCACTTATCCTTCCTCATCAATTGCTCCATTATGTGGTCCTTTAGAAAAAGAGGGCAAGTTCTCAAAAAGTGACTCATATTTTGGCCAATTTTTTAAACCACCTAATTCACCCCATCTTAGGTTGTTTTCGATCCTTACAATTGGTATCAGAGCTTGGTCTCCTAGAGATTAAGCTCAATCAGCTTTGGAGTAAAAATGACAACCAACAATGCCATATTTTTTGAAGGACAATCCATCACTAGACGCCCAATATTCAATGGATCAAATTATGTGAGTCGGAAGGAGAAGATGATTATTTTCTTACAATATATTGATATTGAGTTATGGTTTATTGTCAATGAAGGTCCATATGATACCTCTATTATTGATGAAGTTACTCTTAGGCCGAGACCAAAAACAAGGAGTGAGTTGACTGGTGATGATAGAGCTCATCTTACATTAAATGCTAAGGCTATGAATGTTTTATACAGTGCTTTAGATTCAAATGAGTCTATTAGAGTCAAAGGCTGTAGATCTACAAAAGAGATTTAGGATAAATTCAGAGAAATCCATGAAGGAAGTGAGAATGTGAGAGAACAAAAGAAGTCCATTTTGGTCACTAAATATGAATCTTTTAAGATGGAATCTCATGAAAATATTGATAAGATGTATTACAGATTCAATGATCTTATTAAGGATTTAGAAGTACTTGAAAATGATTACTCTCTATGTGAGAAAAATAGAAAAATTTTGAATGCTTTATCCAAGGATTGGGAGAGTAAAGTGACTGCCATTGAGGAAACTAAAGATCTAAATACCTTGCCCATTGAATCTCTTATTAATTCTCTAACTTCTTATGAGTTGAAACTCAAGTCCAAGGTGCATAAGGAAGAAGATACAAAGGTGAGAAAGAGTATTGCTCTAAAAGCCTCACAAGATGAAGATGATTCAGCCTCCTTAGATGAAGATGACATGGAAGGTGATGATAGTGATATTGCACTCATCACAAAAAACTTCAAAAGAATACTCAACAAGAGGAGATTCAGAAAAGGTGGACCCAGTAATTCATTTCCAAATCAGTTCAACAACTTGAGAAACAAAGGGAAGTTAGAGCTCAACAAAAAATAAACTGATAAGTGCTTTGAATGCGGCCAACTTGGACACTACGCAAATGAATGTCCAATAAAGAAAAGGAAGGAAAGCAAGGTTGAACGAAAATCAAAATTTAACAATTTTTAGATCACTTGGAATGACTGCAATTTAGAAGGTAAAATCGAAAAAGAAGAGCAGTCTACCCAAATGGCTTTCATGGCCATTGGTGATGAAGAGGTAACTACTTGTAACTCTCAAACTGAGAGTGATAACGAATCTGATGATGATGTTAACTCTTTTATGGAAAGAATCCTATGTTAGAAACAAGGAACTAAAATAGAAAATTAACTTTTTGATTCAAGACAATGCAAGCCTTTTTCGACAAAATAAATGTCTGAGAAATAAAAATGAGAACCTGAAAAGAATTGAAAATTATTTGCATGCTGAACTTGATAGAAAGACAAACTTCTGTGACATACTCAAAAATGAGCAAAGTAGCTTGAAAAGAAGAATGGATGATCTTAGTCAGATGCTTCAACATAAGAAACAAAACTGTTTTCAAAGGAATGATACAGAACCTCATTTTCGTACTCATCAGAAAAGGTTGAATCATAGTGCAAATGAGTTTACTATCTATAGGAAAAGGCAAATCAGATTTATTAAACCTGTTCATTTGAATAATTCATTGACTATGTGTAACTTCTGTTGTCAATTTGGCCACATAAAAACCAATTGGTATGTTAGGTAAAATATGAGATATGGCATGAGATGCATGTGGATGGTTAGACATAATGCTAACTCTCAAGGATCTAAAAAATAAAGGGTATCAAATATTATCTTGTGGACTTTTGTGGAGGTGAACCTGGTGAACATTGTTAAGGAATCAAAGTGGTTCATAGATAGAGAATGCTCAAGACATATGACTGGTAATCCATCACAGTTCATCAAGCTCAAGCCAAAAGCAAGCGGAAAGATAACATTTGGAGATGATAACAAAGCCAAAACTATTGGAATTGGTGATGTTGGTAAGAATGGTCAAACTTTTGTTCACAATGTTCTTTTAGTTGACAATTTGAGCTATAACCTGTTAAGTGTTAGTCAATTGTGTGATAGAAATCTGTTTGTGTTATTTAAAAAACATGAATGTCCAATTGTGTGATAGGAATCTGTTTGTGTTATTTAAAAAACATGAATGTCTTGTTCTTGACTCTAAGTTCAACACTGTTTTCAAAGGAAAAAGAGTTAATGACATCTATTTAGTTATCCTTGAAAAAGTTGATTCTTCTAGTCTTAGTTGTCTCAAAGTTGCAAATGAGGACCCCTGGTTGTGGCATAGAAGGCTTTGTCATTTCAATATGGATCTGCTAAACGAAATTTTCAAAAAGAAATTTGTTAGAGGACTGCCAAAGATCAAATTTGAAAAGGACAGAATTTGTGATGCTTGCCAATTTGGAAAACAAGTCAAAGTGTCTTTTAAACCCAAGAAATGTATTTCTACTACAAAGCCTCTAGAACTTTTACATCTTGATTTATTTGGTCCTACACAAACTACCAGTTTAGGTGGCAAAAGATTATGCTTTGTTGTTGTTGATGATTGTTCTAGATACACTTGGGTGATATTTCTTACACACAAAGATGATGCTTTCAAAAACTTTGTTTCACTATTTGCAAAAGTTCAAAATCTGATTGGATTGAAAATCATCAAAATCAGAAGCGACAATGGCTCAAAATTTCATTTTTGTGGCTTTTCAGAATTTTGTAACAACAATGGTATTACACATGAATTTTCAATTGCAAGAGTTCCCCAACAAAATGGGGTTGTTGAAAGAAAGAATAGAATTCTACAAGAACCTGCTAGAACCATGCTAAGTGAGTGTAATTTACCAAAATACTTTTGGGATGAAACTATAAATACAGCTTACTATACCATGAATAGAGTTCTTTTAAGACCAATCTTGAACAAAACCTCCTATGAGCCGATGTTTGATAAAATGCCTGTAGTTGGATACTTTAAAGTCTTTGGTTGCAAATGCTTCATTTTAAACATCAAGGAAGGTATCGGAAAGTTTGATAAAAAATCTGATGAAAAAAATTTCTTGGGATATTGCGACAATAAGAGAGGTTTTAGAGTCTACAATCGAAAGACTTTGGTTCTAGATGAAACTATACATATCACTTTTGATAAATCTAATGGTGATATTTCCATAAGTTGTGGTGAAGATGATGATGCAGGTATTCAAGAAGAACTGAAGAAACTCACAATCATTGACCAAGGCATTGCTTCACCAGAAAATGATTCAAAGGAAGATGAAACTCAAGACAGTCCAATAAGGGAAGACAATGACAGAGACACTAGTACATCTAACGATCTTCCAAGAGTTTGAAAATTTGCTCAAAACCACCCTAAGGATCTCATCATTGGTGATCCATCCGAGAAGGTCAGAACTCATTCCTCCTCTAAACAACTAATGGATAATTTTGTATTAGTTTCACACTTTGAACCCAAAAATGTTATTGATGCTTTGAAAGATGAGAACTGGATTTTAGCTATGAAAGAGGAGTTAAATCAATTTGAAAGGAACAAGGTGTGGACATTAGTTGTTAGACAAAAAGATCATTCTATCATTGGCACAACGTGGGTTTTTAGAAACAAAATAAATGACAAAGGTGAGGTAGTAAGAAATAAGACCAGACTTGTAGTCAAGGGATATACTCAAGAAGAAGGAATTGATTTTGATGAATCATTTGCACCCGTAGTTAGGTTGGAATCAATTAGAATATTTTTGGCCTTTGCATGTTTCAAGAACTTTAAATTATTTCAAATGGATATTAAAAGTGCTTTGTTAAATGAATTTATTGATCAAGAAGTATATGTTGATCAACCTCCTGGTTTTGAAAATGAAATTTATCCAAATCATGTATTTAAACTCTCAAAAGTTTTGTATGGACTAAAACAAACTCCAAGAGTATGGTATGAACGTTTGAGTGATTTTTTGATTGAAAATGATTTTAAAAGAGGTATTGTGGATACTACTCTTTTCACTAAATAAAGTTCACGTGATCTTTTAATTGTGCAAATATATGTGGATGATATTATATTCGGTACTACTAATGAGAGATTGTACAAGGATTTTTCCAATATCATACAAAAAGAGTTTGAAATAAGCTTGATGGGAGAATTAAATTTCTTCATTGGACTCCAAGTGGTTCAAACCCGAGATGGAACGTTCATCAATCAAACAAAATACACCAAGGAGCTGCTCAAAAGATTTGGAATGGAGGATTCAAAGCAGGTCGGAACACCTATGTGCACATCTACCAAGCTTGACAAGGATGAAGAAAGTACAAAAGTTGATGAAAAGAAGTATAGAGATATGATTGGTAGTTTGCTTTACTTAATGGCTAGTAGACCTGATATCATGTTTACTGTGTGGTATATGCTCGTTTTCAGTCTTATCCAAAGGAATCTCATTTAAATGCAGTAAAAAGAATTCTTCGATATCTAAAAGGAACCTTGAATTTTGGCCTATGGTATCCTAAGTGTCATGAACTTCCTTTGTATGGATTCTCTGATACTGATTTCGACGGTTGTAGGGTTGATAAAAAAAGTACAACAGGTATATGTAACTTTCTTGGAAATTACTTAGTATCCTGGTTTAGCAAGAAACAAAATGCTATTTCATTATCTCCAACTGAAGCTGAATATGTTGCTGTTGACCTTGGTCCCTAACTTTTGATGTTTACAAAATAATGGATAATACTAATATCTCTTCAAAAAATACTTTCAGCTATGAAACAAATCAGATTCAAAGTTCAAGTGCATTGAAAGTGACAAAGGCTGCTGAAAGCTGTCGGATGCTTGGATCGGACGTCCGATACTCTTTGCTCAACTTCGGACGCATGAAGAACTCCATCATCGAACGTCCGAAAGAATTAAGACATTCCACCTAATTCACTGACCTCTTTCGGACGCAAGCATCGGATGTCCGATAGGATCTTTCAAAGTCGACGAAACCAACGGATGCTGAATATGTCTCCATCGGATGTCCGATAGAAACAAGATGATTTCTCAAATCTCTTTGTTTGCTATCGGAAGCATAAAGAGCTTGCACCGGACGTCTGATAGATTTGAAGAAAATCTCTTAAACTCACTGCCTGCTGTTGGACGCTAGAAACCAGACTACCGGACGTCCGATACTCTAACGGCTAGTTGACTCTTCTGCTGCTTTCTATCCGTTGGAAGCTTTAATGAGGCACTTTCTTGGTCCTATATAAATAGTGGTTGGTCATATACTATAAACAACTTTTGTACATTGAAAATACAAAAGATCTAGAGTAGTTTTAGTGAGAAAACACTCTCCAAAGAAGATTTGTAGTCTTAGTGGTGTGAGATTCATTGTAAGCTTTTCAATTGTGAGTGAATATTTCATGAGTGTAGTTCTGTGAGGGTTGTCCTGAGGGATAGTAAAACTTTCTAGGTTGACCGAGTGAAGTTCGGGGCAAGGAGGAGGTGAACCTTCCTTTGTACACAAGAGTGATTGTAATTCATCAATTTGAAGAAACTTGTTTGAATTAATCTACAAGCTCAAGAGGAGTTGGGTAGTTAATTGGTTTACAATTCTTTTCATTTTATTTACTTATTGTTACATTTGTGATCTTTACATTGCTTATCTCTTCCACTTGGTTGTCTTCGATCCTTACAATTAGTATCAGAGTTTGGTCTTCTTGAGATTAACCTCAATCGGCTTAGGAGTAAAAATGACAACCAATAATGCCATATTTTTTGAAGGACATTCTGTCATTAGATCACCTATATTTAATGGGTCAAATTATTTGAATTGGAAAGAAAGAATGATTATCTTTTTGCAATCAATTGATATTGAATTGTAGTTTATTATTAGTGAAGGTCCATATGATGCCTCTCTTATAAATAAAAATACTCATGGATCTAGACCAAAAATAAGAAGTGAACTGACTGCTGTGAATAGAGCTCATCTCACCTTAAATGTAAAAGCCATGAATGTGTTATATTGTGCTTTAAACTCAAATGAATCTATTAGAGTCAAGGGTTGCAAGTCAGTTAAAGAAATTTGGAATAAATTGAAAGAAATTCATGAAGGTAGTGAGAATGTTAGAGAACAAAAGAAATCTATCTTAGTCACTAAATATGAGTCGTTTAGGATGGAATCTCATGAAAATATTATCAAATGTATTGTAAATTCAATGATCTCATTAAGGATTTAGAAGTGTTGGAAAAAGAATACTCTCTAGGTGAGAAAAACAGAAAAATTCTGAATGCTTTGTCTAAAGATTGGGAAAGTAAAGTGACTGCTATTGAAGAGGCTAAAGATTTGAATACTATGCCTATTGAATCTTTTATTAATTCTCTAAGCTCTTATGAGCTGAAACTTAAGTTCAAAGTGCAAGAGAAAGAGGATGCAAAGGTAAGAAGGAGCATTGCTCTAAAAGCATTTCAAGATAAAGATGATTCAGCCTCCTTGGATGAAGAAGATATGGAAGTTGATGACGGTGATCTTGCTCTCATTACAAGAAATTTTAAGAGTATCCTCAACAAAAGGAGATTTAGAAGGGAATGATCTAGCAATTCAGATTCTAATCAATTCAACAATGCAAGAAACAAAGAAAAGTATGAGACCAACAAAAAGCAAGGTGACAAATGCTATGAATGCGACCAACTTGGACACTACATGAGTGAATGTCCAATGATGAAGAAGAAAGAAGGAAGAAAATCAAGAGTCAACAACTTTCAATTCATATGGAATGAGTGCAACTCCGATGGTGAAATTGAAGAGGAAGAAGAATCTGCTCAATTGGCTTTTATGGTCATTAGAGATGATGAGGTAACAACTTGTAACTCTCAATTTGAAAGTGATGATGAAACTGATGATGATATTGAATCTTTCATTATAAAATTGCATGATAGTTTGAAAGAATCCTATGCTAGAAACAAGGAGTTAAAACAGAAAATTAGTTTTTTGTTTCGAGATAATGTAAATCTTTTTCAACAAAATAAAAAGTTGAAAGCTGAAAATGATTACTTAAAAAAGAGCGAGACTGCTTTACACTTTGAGCTTGATAGAAAAACAAAGCTTTGTGAATTGTTCAAAAAGGAACAAGGTGATTTGAAAAGAAGAATGGATGGTCTAAATGAGTTGCTTAAACACAAGAAACAAGTCTGTTTTCAAAAGAATAGGTTGAATTCTAATTCAAACGAATTTACTGTTTATAAGAGAAAACAAGTAAGATTTATTAAACCTGTTCATGTAAATAATTCCTTGATTATGTGTAATTTCTGTTATAAAAAAGGTCACATGAAAAGTGATTGCTATGTGAGAAAAAATATGAAAAAAGGCACGAAATGCATATGGATAGTTAGACATGATACTAACTCTTAAGGACCCAGAAATTAAAGGGTACCATATATTAGTTCTTGAACTCTTGAGTAGGTGAATTTGGTAAATATTACTAAGGATTCAAAGTGAGTGCTCAAGATACATGACCGGTGATCCATCACATTTCTTCAAGTTCAAGCCAAAATCATGTGACAAAGTGACATTTGGAGATGACATGAGATTTAAAACAATTGGAGAATGATATATTGGTAAGATCGGTAAGATTCTGGTTCATAATGTTCTTGTGCAATTTTCTTTTGATGTTTCTGATATTTTGAACTGAGTTTTTCTTGTTATTTTTGAATATTACTGAAGTTTTATGATGACAAAAAGGGGGAGAAATGGATGCTATGTGAAAGGGGGAGTTATTCTGAGATTATAAATTTTTTTGATGCAATGAGTAAGGGGAAACTTATGCTCATATGCAAAATCTTTTTCTTTCTTCTATCCATTGTTTTGTCATCATAAAAAAGGGGGAGAATGTTGACCTTAGTCCCTAACTTTTGATATTTACAAAACAATGGATAATACTAATATCTCTTTAAGAAATACTTTCAGCTATGAAACAAATCAGATTCAAAGTTCAAATCTATTGAAAGGGACAAAGGCTGCTGAAAGCTGTCGGACGCTTGGATCGGACGTTCCATACTCTTTGCTCAACTTCGGACGCATGAAAAACTCCATCACCGGACGTCCGAAAGAATTAAGACATTCCACCTAACTTACTGACTTCTTTCAAACGCAAGCATTGGACGTCCGATAGGATTTTTCAAAGTTGACGAAACTAGCGGACGCTGAATATGTCTCCATCGGACGACTAATAGAAACAAGATGATTTTTCAAATCTCTTTGTTTGCTGTCGGACGCATAAAGAGCTTGCACCGGACGTCCGATAGATTTGAAGAAAATCTCTTAAACTCACTGCCTGCTATCGGACGCAAGAAACCAGACTACTAGACGTCCGATACTCTAACGGCTAGCTGACTCTTCAGCTACTTTTTATCCGTTGGAAGCTTTAATGAGACACTTTCTTGGTCCTATATAAATAGTGGTTGGTCATATACTATAAACAATTTTTGCACACTGAAAATACAAAAGATCTAGAATAATTTTAGTGAGAAAACACTCTCCAAAGAAGATTTGTAGTCTTAGTGGTGTGAGGTTCATTGTAAGCTTTTCATTTGTGAGTGAATATTTTATGAGTGTAACTCTGTGAGGATTGTCCTGAGAGATAGTAAAACTTCCTAGGTTGATAGAGTGGAGTTCGGGGCAAGGAGGAGGTGAACCTTACTTTGTACACAAGAGTGATTGTAATTCATCAATTTGAAGAAACTTGTTTGAATTAATCTACAAGCTCAAGAGGAGTTGGGTAGTTAATTGGTTTGCAATTCTTTCCTTTTTATTTACTTATTGTTACATTTGTGAACTTTACATTGCTTATCTCTTCCACTTGGTTGTCTTCGATCCTTACAGTTGCTGCTGGAGCTTGTTGTGCTCAATTATTGTGAATGAAAAATACATTGAATGATTTTGGATTGATGTATGATTGTGTGCCTATGTATTGTGATAACACTAATGCAATAAATTTGACAAAAAATTTCATCCAACATTCTAGGATAAAGCACATAGACATAAAGTATCATTTCATTCGCGATCTTATCCATAAGGGTGAAATTTGTGTTCAATATGTTTGTTCAAAATATCAAATTGCTGATATTCTCACAAAAACCTTACTACTGGATCAATTTGTGTATTTGAGAATAAAATTGGGCGTTTCAAAAAAAATACTCTAAAAATTCTCTGGTCACTCTTTATCGGACGTCCGATGTGTTAGAACGGACGTCCGACAGTGTTTTTGATCATTTACCCAGAAAATTTTGGTTCGGACGGAGGTGTCGGACGCTCTATTTCGTTCGACCGTCCGACATTCAAAAATTGCGTCTTATAAGGAAGCCCTCTGCGTTATTCAATTCATTCTTACCCTTTTGTTTCGGACGCAACTCTTCATATTCCCTCAATTTCAAAATTCAAATTCATCTCTCCTCGGAACAAGTACCAAGAAATCACTCTGACCGACACTTTCACATACCTATTGCGAGTTTATTGCGCATCATAACTTCCCCCAACCACCAACTGCACTATAAATTCCAATTCTTACCTGAAACCCTAACCACAAAAATTTCTTCCTCTGTGGACAGTTCGTGCATCCACTGTAGTTCATACTGTACTCCTTATCGTTTGATACTTATTTGTATCACATTACATAACAAAACCACACTGCATTGCAATCATGGTGAGGATTAGAGGAGGATCCGTGAGTGCCGGACGCACCTTCAAGTTTCGTGATGAGGAGGATGCAGATATTCAAGTTGTCAAACCTTCCATCAAATCATCAAAAAAGAAAACTGAAAATCGTGGTGGAAAAACAAAGCAATCTGCAAGGAAAAAACAGAATGTTCAAACCAAAGAGCTATCTGTTGAACCATCCGATGAGCAGATGGAGGAGCATCAATTTGAAGGGCATCCAGTAAGTGACAATGAAGAGGAACTGGAGCAGCCTACCAATGCAGATGTAACCACCACGAAATCACCCAGTAAAGGAAAAAGGACTGCCA
The DNA here is from genome assembly GCF_003713205.1 of Coffea eugenioides. NCBI lineage: Eukaryota > Viridiplantae > Streptophyta > Magnoliopsida > Gentianales > Rubiaceae > Coffea > Coffea eugenioides. Next base: position 66,488,781 of record NC_040036.1, read on the forward strand.
AAAGGAAGAGCAATGCTCAACCCAAGGGAAGGCAAACTGCTGATCCTTCTGGGGAACAGCAGGATGCAGAGAAAAATGCTGAGGAATAGCAGACTGATGAACTATCTACCAGGAAGTCACCAAGGACAAGGTCTGGTGTCCAGGGTACTGCACCAACTACTCTGCGCAGTGAAAAAAGAAAGCTTCCAGAACATGAACAACTAGAGACCCAAACTGCTGTTGAACCTATTCCCCTGCCCAAGTTCATCGATGATGAAGCCAGGGAGAGGTTTGAATGGATCTCGCAGAAAGGGTTCATCACTCAAAGGACCATCATTCCCTACGAATTCCGTAAGCTTGACCTTGAACCTGTTCTCAACCTTTTTGAATTCCAAAAATGGACCCATCTGTTGACCATTCCAAACACCTACTATCCTGACATGCTTCATCAATTTTTTGCAAATCTCAGAAAGGGTAAATCACATACTGATCTCATTTCAGGCGTCAATTCTGTTAACATAGAGCTGAATCCTGAAATTGTCAACTCTGTTTTGGAAACCAAAATTGAAGATGGATTTAAAGGCAAAATTATAAATTTCGTTTCTTACGAAGAATTTCCCTCTGCATACTATCACTTTCATGTTATAAAATTGATGACCTATTTTCAGTCTCACTTTAATACTCCTGCTGAGGTAAGATTGGAAGATCTTAGTTCTCAAAACCTGATCATTTTTACCATAATTTCAAATCTGTTGGTGCCTACTGATAGTCACAAAACTGATGCAAACAAAATGGAACTTTATCTGTTCTACTGTTTTCTTGAAAAAATCTGAATTAATTTTGATTTTGTCATATGCAAATTTGTGCTCAAAATCAGCACTGACAGCCGTAGGAAACTGTCCTATGAAAAATTTCTAACTCTTATTTTTACTCATTTTAAAATTTCCTTTACTGACAAATCTCCAAAAGAGAGTGCATCAACTGTGTTTTCAAAGACTTATTATGAAAGGAAAAATCTGAAATTTTTTGAGGGTCATTGGTGCTACAAAGAAATTGTCTCTGATTCTAGGAGAAAAAATCTTCATGAAACCCCTGTAACCCCTAGGACTCCTCGAGACCAGTCTATATATGTGACACCCTTCACCCCTCATCCTAGAAGGTTAGCCTTTATGCATACTTCATCCAACCTTGAGGTCATCTCTCTACTTGATGACCTTAAACAACATATCCTGCTTCTTGAAGATGGCTTGATGATGACCATGACTTTTGAACAACAAGTCACCTTCATTACCAAAAGGAATCTGCTTGTACCTCCCATTCCTCTAGAAAATGAAATTGCACACCGAAAGGAGTCTTGAACTGAGCCAACCACTGAGACTATCCCAGAGTACCGTGCCTCCAGTTCTCAACCACAGGACAAGGGAAAAGCTCCAGCAACTAAAGAAGAGACTGAAGAGGATGATGATGATGAGGATGAGGACACTGAGGAAGAAGACCCTACCCAGTTTCGTCGAACTAGAAGAAGGCCTGGATCCTCTAAGATCACCATATAGGTATTACTAGGTTACTGCACTTCATGATTAGGATAATAGTTCATAGTAGGTTTCTGCATCTTTTGCACTTAAAAATATTTGGTGTGCTCTGTCTTAAGGATTTTACTCCTCTACTGATCTGTAAAACTATTTAGTTATCATTTATGTTGAATGTTGCTTATTTCAGTTTATCTGCTAATATTAGTTTCTGGTTGATGATGTTTTGGTTTTGGTACTGGATGGATGATATTGCTATTCTGCTGTGTTTTGTTTTACTGTTTTGCTAAATTCAGTTTGGATGTGTGTTGCTGTGTTTTATCTTGCTGATAATACCTGGTGATAATATTGGTGAGCCAATGAACGACCACATTGTTGGTAATATGGATAATTTCACTGGTTGATTCAATGATGACAAAAAAGGGGAGATATGGATATGTAAATGGATATGTAATCTATATGTGAGGGGGAGTCATTTTAAGGGGGAGTTGTGAATAATCATGAGTGGACATTATTCTGAAAGGAAGTTGTGAATACTCCTTGAATGCATTAAGTTAAGGGGAGCTGTACCTAAAACCTTTTTACTCCATCCATTGTTTTGTCATCATCAAAAAGGGGGAGATTGTTTATCTCAATCCGTAACTTTTGATGATTACAAAAAATAGATGTTACTAATATTCTCTGATTAGATCTTTTCAGAATTAGAGCAGAATAGGTTCAAAGGCTAACATATGCTGAAATAGCTGTCAGACGCACATAAAGACTGCATCGGCCGTCCGACAACCATTGAGTAACTTCGGACGCATGAAGAACCCACTCTCGGACGTTTGAAGATGATAAGCCAAGTTCTCTAAACTAATTGACCTCAATCATACGTACAACACCTGAGTACCGGACGTCCGACAAACGTTGCGACACTTCGGACGCAAAACATTGGAGGCACCGGACCTTCGAACGAATTGAAGGAGAATTCTCAATTTTACATCATACCTTCGGACGCATATTCTGGAGGTACCGGACGTCCTAAATATTTCAAGAAAATTTCTTGAACTCACTGCCTGCGTTCGGACGCAGAAAACTAGCCTACCGGACGTCCGACACCACCAACGGCTAGTTGACTCTTCAGCTGCCTTCTATCCGTTGGTAGCATTAATTGAAGAATTTTTTGGTCTCTTATAAAAAGGAAAAAGTCAACCACTTCAGATAACTTTTGCACATTGAGACTACATCAGATCTTGAGTGATTCTAGTGTGAGAATACTCTTTAAAGAAGATTTGTACTCTTAGTTGCGTAACTTTCGATAAGTTTTTCAAGTGTGTTTCTATTTCTTCAATAGTGTAACTTTGTGAGGGTTATCCGAATGATAGTAAAACTTCCTTGCTTGACCAATTGCGGCTTGGGGCAAGGAGGAAGTGATCCTTCCTTTGTACATAAGAGATTGGTTGTAAGTTGATCAACTTGAAGAATCTTTCTATATAAAGTGGTATTCAAAATCAAGTGGAGTTTGAAACTTAGTTTGCTATTCTATCCTTTTACTTACTGTCTTGCAATATAAATTGTCTATCTCTTCTACTCCCAAGCACTTGTGCTTCCTCATCAATTGCTCCATTATGTGGTCCCTTAGAAAAAGAGGGCAAGTTCTCAAAAAGTGACTCATATCTTGGCCAATTTTTTAAACCACCTAATTCACCCCCCTCTTAGGTTGTTTTCGATTCTTACATATTTATTATCTTACAATTATTATGTGTGTTTAAGAATTAGTTAGGGATATTTTGGTTTAAAAAATATAATTTCATCTTAACCCTATCAAAAAGTTGACCAGAAAGGATAAAGTGTATATATTTGGAGTTAAGGGGGGGCAAATTGATACAAGGGTCCAAGTTCAAGGGGCAAAGTGTAATTAATCCTAAAATTAAAAATCACGTAAACCCGCTTCATTTTTCAAACATGGAGAATTAAGATTAATAGTTGAACAATTTACATGAAAAATGCTAGATAGATATTTACTATGCCTAGAAAAGTTAACCAAAAAATACAAAAGTCACAAAATCTCAAATATTCACCAAAGAGACACATTTATACCTAACCATGTTATACTTAACACCTTAGAGTATAAAAGTTTAGCAATGAAAAAATTTAAGACATCTAGTTTTTCAATTGCTTATCAAGAATAACCACAAAAATGTATAAGAAGTGGCAAAAATTGGATGAAATTTGGGAAAAAAAAAGCCGAACAAAAAATTCCAACAAAAATGCCTGCACTTGCACTTTTTCAATATACTACCCCCCACACCTAAGTATTATATTGTCCCTAATGTAAGCAATAAAGAATCAAAAGAAAAGAAAAAAGGCACAAAAAAACTTCCCTGATCAACGGGAGAGACATGGATGACTACGGGTTAGGAGCAAAAGATGGGTTGAATCCTACGTGATGAAAGAAGGCGACCAAGTTTTGCGTCATCTTGAAAATATAGAGATTGAGGCGAGTTAGATGTCCAGTCATTAGCTTCATCTCCTCTTGAAGAGTTTGGAACTGCTTATCCCAAGATGATGGTGGTAGTAGGACGGAAGCAGAAACCCTAGGGTTCGGTCGTGCGGCTGGGAGAGAAAAAAGAAAGAAAGATAGAAAGAAAGAAAAGGAAAGGGAGAAAGAAAAGAGGGAAAGAAAGAAAGAAAGAGAAAAAAAAAGAGGGAAATTTTTTTTTTCCTTTTTTTTTAACCACACTCACTGGAACAAGACGCGGGCACACCGTAAAGGGAGAGCGTCTTCTAATCATGAAATTGGGGTATTTCACACTAGCGCATGACTTGAAGGTGTGGGCATGGCTTGTCGATTAGTAGTCTTCTGAAATTTCTGAACATGTCTTTAGAATTGATCAGCTAATTTGGCACGGGCACGGCATGTATGGTAGTAGTCTTCTGTCCACTAAAACATCAAAATGAAAATTAAACACACAAAATACTAGAAACTTAAAATAAAATAAATAAAAATGAACTTAAAATTAAATTGGGTTACCTTTCAATAAGCGCCTTTCTTTAATGTTTTTTATTAGACATTGCCATGTCTATTCAAAGAGGATAAAATCTTTTAAATCGTTTCAGTATTTCATCCTCTATGTAATCCTGATAAGCTTCATAAGCAAAGTGATCTTTAAACACACGAGTTACTTTCTTCCATTGACTAGTAGATGGTGCCAAACAAGTAAGCAACAATCTTTATTCTTCACTCACTCCTCTATCATTAGCAATAAATAATTCAAGATATTTGGCCATTGCAACTCCTAACTTATTCTTGGCATAAAATTCAAAAACTTCTAGTATAACAAAGTTAATCTCACTAACAAAAATTACAGAATAAGAGTCAGGAGAATGTCGATTAAAGAATGGAGGAGGTGCCACTACATTTGGTAATTGTTCACTGGATTCATTCATTAGAATGATTTGAGGTTGGGGTCTCATTTCGTCCTTTTCAACTTTCTTTTCAACTACATCTTTAGATCTTTCTTTTTGAGATTCTTCTAGATCCTAATCACCTGTAAGGATAGTTGCACTCTCATCTTCCGTAAGATCAATAATGGTTTGTGAGAGCAATTTTTCACAAATTTGGGAAGCCAATTGCGTCACTCTAGATGCCATTAGATGCAGTTGATCTGCCAAGTCACAAATACTCTTTTTTATCTCCTGTTGAAATCGATATGTATTAATAGTTAGTAATTTCATCATTTTTTCAAAAGACATATCTGACGTAGATAATGGCTGTTACTGTTGATATTGATGTAGAAAACCTATTGGTTCAGTTGTATAATTAAAGTTGGAGTTTTCCCACCATCTTTGATCATATTCATTTGAATAAGAGTCATACCATATTTGAACAGGGGTGAAAAATCTTCACAAGCATTGATTGGGGCACTCAGATCATCTTAAAATGTGGGGCACATGCCGATTGAATGATCTGAGACATAACAAATTTTACAGGTCGCAACAACCAATTTTTCTACATGAGAGATTAGTGTATCTAAATGTTGATCATTAGAAAAAACATGAACCTCATTACCCTCTTAGGAATAAAATCCAATCTATCACCAAAATATTAAATGTTTGCAGCCATAAACTAGTAAAAAAATAAAAAAATAAAATAAAAAAAAGATGAATTCAAAAAGAAACAAATTAATCAGGCACTAGTCCTCGACAATGGTGCCAAAAATTGACAGATATTGAATCTATGCAATAATAAATATCTACTCAATTAAAATACAAATTTTGTATATAGCGGTAAGAAGGGTCGAATCAACAAGGACTGGGGATAATTCATTTCTTCTAGAGTCCAGAGTATAGGGGATTTTTAGTAAAATGGCAATAATTAAACAACTTAAATAAAATAAATAAATAAAAACTAAATGACAATTTATTAAAATTGAAGTAATAATAGACATACTCTAGCCAAGGAATAACTTCGGATATTGTTCACTCAATCGATCATTGATATAATAATAATTTCATTTATTCATTGATAAACAAGTTATAATTGCTAAACATGCGATGGCAATCAACTCCTTCTTAATGTATTGGCGGTCGAGGTACAACCGTTAACCACTACCCCAATTAAGAAATAACTCTAGATACGATCTTAGACTTCAATTTTCTAATTGTCTTAATAATTAGAGAACCCCTATTCTAACCAAATAACATGCTACGAGAGTTATTTTAAGTTAGCTCCTATGTTTCCCTGACACAAAACCAATCATGCTAGTCATCACTAATTTAAAATAATTAATAATTAGGGATTTAATTACTCTAATTGATTTTAGATTGTTGGATTAATTTAAGGATAAAAAATAAAAAACCACCTATGGTAAATCTAATATACAGAAAAGTCTCCCGTGGTTTCAAAATATACAACACGACACCCCGTACTTTGAATTAAATTGTAAAGGTGACGGAATCCGTTAAACTTAATGGAAATGGATGAAATGATCAAAATGCCCTGATATAATTAAGCAAAAGGCAGTTAAAAAAATCATTTGTTTTATTCTCTAGATAGAGAGAATTGAGGGTTAAGGGATAGAACATGTATTTGTTAAAAATTAGGTAAAAATTTATTTTTAGGTTCCAATAAATCATTTCCATTAAGTTCAATGGACTCCGTCACCTTTAAAATTTAGTTCAAAATATGAAGTGTCATGTTGTACGTTTTGAAACCATATGGGGCATTTCTATGTATTAAGTTTACCACAGGGGGCTTTTTGTATTTTACCCTTAATTTCAATACCGGGCCCTTTATATTCAAATAACACATGAATACTATTAAGTAAAAGAAATAAATATAATCAATTCGATCTCACAATTTTAGATGAACCAAATTCTCCATTGTTCCTCCATTAGATGAAAAGCTTAGTTCGTACCCAAGGAGAAAGCCATGCGCCAAGCATTAGAATTAATTCCTGCGACCATTCTCTCTAAATTGCGATGAAAGAGAAAAGGAAAAACGTCTATTTGTTTCTCCCCGTTAAAGGGGAAAAGAAAAGTTACTATCTAATGTTTTGGACCTGTAGCTTTTATTATTCCTATCGAAACTACTTTTCCTAAAACAAAACAAACTCGTAATAGATAGACTGGCTATTATAGAAATCATGCGCCAACTCTCAAGTTTCCGGACTTATAGAATTAAATTTTGATGTCCTCACGTCGAATTGTACAAAAATTAGTTAAAATTCACGTTCTTAATTCCTTTTCCTTCCGAATGCCTACAACCAACACCAATCACCAAATATAAGTAAAATCTATCAATTAATGCAATATTTGATAAAATAAAAGAGAGAAACAATCATAAAAGTTATAACAAAAATGCAACCTATCAGATATCAACTCGTGTCTAGTGAAATCTGACATATTAACTATGTTATCGTTATTTATACTCCTGTCCTCATTCCTCAAAGGATTAAATATGTTCATGGCAGTTCTTAGAAAGCCTTTCCTTCGCGTAAAATGTTAACTTTCTCCCTTGACCTTATTTGGGTGGAAAACCCTGATTCTTTTGCCACGTTAAATATTTCCTTTGGGTTTTTATAACCATGTTGCCCGAACCAAAAGAGTTGGCATGAAATATCATTAATGAGGGAGGAAACGATGAATCCATGAAAATATATATTACCTAGGAGCTTTCTGACTTACTGCATATAATTGGTTTCTTCGTTCCTGAGTGGGCAATGTTTCTTTTCCGTGCTAATTGATTTTGACAGTGCAACCTCTGGATTCTTTAGGAAGATACCTTGTGAAAGTAGTATATTCAGCACAAATCCTTATGACCAGCCAAACAAATTTTTGAAATACCAATCTGTAAAACCTCAAGACTCATTGGAAGATTCCTTATGAATGTGGTATGTGCAGAGCTAATTTAAATGCCCATATCAGCTAAGTAAAAGTTTGAAATTACAACTCATAAAATTGGAAAAGACTAAAAAACAAACCCAAATAGGTTTCATGTGTTCTGAAATATAGGGACTAGGTTTGAAAGCATTGAACTCATTTGACTGCAAGTGGGAATGGATGGTTTTCCTTCGTAAGTCCTAGTATATGCATTTACAGTCGAGAATTCCTCTTGGTTTATGTAAGAACTAATGCTTGGCTTAGCTGATCCAGAATTATAGCCCCCATTTCTAGCCTTTTGAATACAATGCAAGATTTGGACCAAAAATGACTGACAAGAGTTTTAATTCTTTAGTCCCATGCGGAGAAACTAAGCCTTTCACATAAAGCAGAAGAATGTATTTTCATCCATTACTGACAAGAACATCCTGTTGTACCAGTGGATTTATAAAGTATCCAAGGATGGAAAGTACCGTGGAATAGTCTCTGATCCACCCCCCAACCCCTCTTCCCACCCCCAAAAATAGAGAAAATCTTGATCAAGTAAATTTTGTGTCGCCATGTCAGTTAAAGAAATTCTTGTCACGAGAGCTTATGCTGATGATAATGATCCACCTTTTTAGTCCCGTTCACTTACATTCTCTAAGGAAGTGGGCCATAACTTAGAGGGATGGTGATTGTGTACTAACTGTGTGACACATGATAAATTAGTTCCAGCATAAAACAGGTTTATGATATCCTTAGAAGATATTGTGGTTCACAAAATTTATCAGTTTGGGTTCTGAATTTCAAATAGTTAGTCAAATTAGTTCCAGCAATAAAACAGGTTTACAAAATCCTTTGAGAAGATATTGTGGTCCGCAACCTTTACCAATTTGGGTTCTGAATTTCAAATAGTTAGTCTAAAAGCTATGTGCTGGCCAATAAAAATTCAGCTTTTCAAGAAATATAACTTTGAATATTTTAGTAACTCTAGTTGTTCAGGTCCCTATTACTCACCACCAAATGCAAATTCAATGATCTTGTGCATGTGATATCCTAGCAAGGATTTTTCTTTTTCCAAGTGAAATTATGTAAGAAATTTGGTTGTGTTGGTTGTCAGGGCACTCGAAGGAAGTCCAGATGGAGGTTTAAACTGGCATATTTTGGATGAGAAAAATTCTCAAACCTTTAAAGAACGCTTTCAGCGGAAAGCACTTGAGGTCAAATCACCAGGAATTTAGCAAATGCCTTCTGGTAAACTTGATAGAGTTTCGTGAGTCGCTTCTAATTTGGTTTTATGTAATCTTTGCACACAATATTTTAATCGATCATGATCATTAAAATCGCAAGTTAAGGTTCGCAGCAGTGAGCGATCCAAAAGCAACTTCAAGGTTCCAAATAGGTGTTAGAAATATTCACTTGTTTTTAGTTGACCATGTTTACTTGTTCTGTTCTACCTAGTTAGTGGAGTTAGTGGAATTAATGAAGTTAGTAGAGTAGTTAGTGGAATTAGTGAAGTTAGTGGAGATAGTGGAGTTAGTGAAGTAATTAGTGGAGTTGTTTTGAACTTTATAAATAGAGCAGTTTCATGTTATGAATTAAATATCAACTTTACAAAGAAATAAAGTTTAGTTTTTTATTTCTCATATTATTTTTCTCAGTAATTGTATTAGTGGCACCAGAGCTAGGTTCTTGAGTGAAAACAAAAGTGGGTTGTGAGATTCTCATATTATTTTTCTCAGTAATTGTATTAGTGGCACCAGAGCTACGTTCATGAGTGAAAACAAAAGTGGGTTGTGAGAATTGTGTTGGTAAGTCACGGTGGCCACTAAGAACTTTGTGCAGCCAGCAATTCCTCGCTTTGATAGTCATTATGATCATTGGAGCATGCTAATGGAGAACTCCCTAAAGTTTAAGGAGTATTGGTAGGTTGTCGAATCTAGAGTAGCAAAGCCAAAAGCCAGAGTAGTATTGTCAGAGGTGTAGAAAACAGAGTTGGAAGCATTGAAATTGAAAGATCTTAAAAGCCAAGAATTACCCTTTTTTCAAATTATTGATCGAGCCATCTTGGAGACAATTCTTACCAAAGATACCTCCAAGTAGATTTGAGATTCCATGAAGAAGAAGTATCAAGGAAATACAAAGGTAAAACGGGCGCAGCTTCAAACTCTTTGAATCGAATTTGAGACTTTACGCATGAAGTCAAGCGAGCGAGTCACAAATTATTTCGCAAGAATGATGGCAATTGCTAACAAGATGAGGATCCATGGAGAAAGTTTGGAGGACGTCTCCATTGTCGAGAATATCCTTCGATCGATGATATCAAAATTTAATTTTATTGTATGCTCTATAGAGGAATCGAAAGATATTGATGCACTTTCAATTGATGAGTTGCAGAGCCCTTTGCTAGTTCATGAGTAACAAATTAACTAGCAATGGAAAGAGGAGCAAGCATTAAAGGGTTCAACAGAAAGTCATCTAACATCGAGAGAATATAGAAAAATAAGGCAAAGGTAGAGGCAGAGGAAGTAATGATCGTGACAACCAACAACAACAACACCAGTACCAAGAAAATCAATTTCAAGGAAGAGGAAGAGAACAAGGAGGCCATCAATTAACAACTCATAGGCCAAAGTCAGCAGACAAGTCTAATGTTGAATGCTACAAATGTCATAGGTATGGCCATTATCAGTCAAAATGTCGAACTAATTTGAATAGAGAAAATGGAGAAAGGACTAACTTTGCAGAAAAAGAAAAAGAAGTGTCTTTTTTGATGGTGTATCACATGAATGAAGAAACTCAACAAGACATGTGGTATTTAGACACCGGCTACAACAACCATATGTGTGGAGACAAGAAGGCATTTTATGAGTTAGATGAGTCATTCCGTAATATTGTCAAGTTTGGTGATAACTCTATAGTTTTCGTTGTGAAAAAAGGAAGGGTGATTATCCAAACTAAAGAAAATTCTACTCACACTATCACTGATGTTCTTTTTGTTTCAAATTTAAAGACAAACTTGCTTAGTGTGGGTCAGTTGTTAGAAAAGAGGTATGAGATTTCTATCAAAGATGGAACATATCATATTTGAGATGCAAAGTTGAGCTTAATTATTCAAGTTAACATGATCGCAAATTGTATGTTTCCACTCTACTTACAGAACTCGACTCATTCATGTTTTCCAGTAAAATCAAAAGATGTGGTATGGTTATGACATTTTTGTTATGGACACCTAAACTTTAGTGGATTAAAGATCTACAATAGAAAAATATGATGGCTAATCTATCTCAAATTACAATTTCTTAAGAAGTTTGTGAAGAGTGTATCATTGACAAACAACATCGAGATCACTTTCCAAAAGCAAAATCATGGAAAGAAAAAAACATATTGGAGCTGGTTCAGTCTGATTTATGTGGACCCATAAATCCATCATCTAATGGTGAAAAATGTTATTTTATCACATTATTGATGATTATAATCGAAAAACTTGGGTCTATTTTTTGCAAGAAAAATCTGAAATATTTTCAGCCTTAAAAAATTTTATGACTCTTGTTGAAAAGGAAGTAGGCAAGTCCATAAAGATTCTTCGCAGTGATCGTGATGGAGAATATAACTCACAAGAATTTGTAAATTTTTGTGAGGAGTATGAAATTTAGAAGCAACTTACAGTAGTGGTGTTTCAAAAAGTTTAAGGTCTGAAACTATCAATTAGAGCATTCACATACTGAACAGAAGTCCCACACTTGCTGTTAAAAATATGACATCTTAGGAAGTATAGAGCGAACAGAAACCAATAGTGGATCATTACAGAATTTTTGGATACACTACCTATGCTCATATTCCAAACCAAAAGAGGACCAATCTAGATAATGAGGGAAAGAAATGCATTTTTCTTTTTGTTAGTGATCAATCAAAGACCTATAAGTTTTATAATCTTATTACTAAGAAAATTGTCATTAGTTGGGATGTAATTTTTGTTGAGAAAATTTTTTTGCCATGGAATAACATTGTTATTAAACAACAAATACCTGCTAATTTTGATGGAGTTGATGAAGAGAATACTTAGTAGCCGACAGAACAAATTCCATTAGATGGGTCAAATATGTTTCAAGTTCCCAAACTGTAGTAGAATATAAAGGACAGCCTCAACGTATTAGAAAAAGACTTGCATGGACGATCGATTATGAGATAACTAGAATTGACCAATCTGAGGAACCACTTACATATTTTGCTCTATTTTTTGATTGTGATCCTACAATTTTTGAAGAGGCTATCAAAGATTCAAAGTGGCAAAAGGTAATGGATGAAGAAATTGCAGCTATTGAACGAAACAACGCATGGGAGTAAACTGATCTTCCAGAAGGACACAAGTCAATTGTATCAAGTGGGTGTACAAAACGAAATTAAAGGAGAATGGAGAAGTTGACAAGTACAAGGCACGTTTAGTAGTTAAAGGCTATAAGCAAGAATTTGGGGTGATTGCATTGGGAGCACAACATTCATGGCCTTTCTTCCAATTGGACGTGAAATTAACATTTTTACATGGTGATTTACAGGAACAGGTATTTATTAATCAAGCTCTTGGTTATGTGAAGGTTGAAAGTGAACATAAAGTATACAAACTCAAAAAGGCATTATATGGGTTAAAACAAGCCCCACATGCTTGGTATAGTCATATAGATGTTTATTTTTCTAAGGAGGGATTTAAAAAATATCCATATGAGCATACATTTTTTATAAAGATTGGAGATGGAGATAAAAGTAAAGATTAAATTGCTGACATAATGACCAAACCATTGAAGTTATCCATGTTTAAGAAACTAAGGAAGCTGCTTGGAGTCTGTGCAGTTGATAAGTTTTATTAAACTGAATGTTTGAAAAACTTTAAGTTTAAGGGAGGAATTATTAGAAATATTCACTTGTTTTTAGTTGACTATAGTTTTTTGTTTTGTTCTACCTAGTTAGTGGAGTTAGTGGAATTAATGAAGTTAGTAGAGTAGTTAGTGGAATTAGTGAAGTTAGTGGAGATAGTGGAGTTAGTGGAGTTGTTTTGAACTCTATAAATGGAACAATTTTGATGTTATGAGTTAAATATTAGTTTTACAAGAAATAAAGTTTTGCTTCTCTTATTATTTTTTGCAGTAATTGTATCAATAGGGCTAACAAATATTCTTGAAGAGTTGCATTTCAGCAAGAAGGAGCTACTACAATTTACTCTGACAATAGGTCTGCCATCAAATTCTCTAAAAATCCAGTTCTACATGGAAGAACCAAGCACATAGATGTGAGGTTTCACTTTCTAAGGGAGCTTACAAGGGATGGAATAATTGATTTTCTCCACCGCAAAAGTGAAGATCAGATTGCTAACATAATAACCAAGTCATTGAAGTTATCCACGTTTAAGAAACTAAGGAAACTACTTGCAGTTTGTGCAGTTGATGGGTCCTATTAAACTGAATGTTTGAAAATTTTCAGTTTAAGGGAGGAATTGTTAGAAATATTCACTTTTTTTTAGTTGACCATGTTTGTTTGTTTTGTTCCACCTAGTTAGTGGAGTTAATGGAATTAATGAAGTTAGTAGAGTAGTTAGTGGAATTAGTGAAGTTAGTGGAGATAGTGGAGTTTTTTTGAATTTTATAAATGGAGCAGTTTCATGAGTTAAGTATCGGTTTTACAAAATAAAAAAGTTTTGCTTCTCTTATTATTGCAATTGTATCAAGGAAAAGTCTGAAATAACAAGCATTATGGTAACGAAACTGTTTTTATCTGATATAACAGGTAAAAACACTTTTAGCGACCATTTGATTACCTGTTGTACTGGTCATCTAAATAAAATAGTACTTAAAAATATGGTTAGTAAGTTTTACATTTAAAATAGTAAGTTAACTCAAGAAATTAGTAACTTTTATGTCTCAAAAAGTAAATTTGAATAAATATGGAACTTACTTTTTTTTGAAGTAAATAACTACTCTATATCTGAAACTTACTTTTTGGAGAGTAAGTTTAGTTCAAATAATAGTAAGTTTTTATAGATTAATAGTAAATATTGTTGATAGAATAGTAAATTTGGTTAATCATCAAAACTTACTAGTTTGTGGCATAAATTTACTATTGTACTTAAAGAAACTTATATGAAACAAGTATTAGGAAGTTTATTTGAAATAATGCTAAGATTTTTATTAATAATTGAAGCTTAGTATTAGAGTTAGTAATTACTCGTAATGTAAATGTATGATACACAATTGAACGTATCATTTATAAATGTTATATGTTTTAAACATTTTAAATATACTATGAAAACTTTTTTTTTTTGCATATGACCTTATAAAATATGTAAGAATAATTTGTTACTTTTGAATTTGTGAAAGGTTAGAAAATTTGGATGACAGTAACAACAAATCTTTCGAGTTATATATAGAATTGCACTTATCTATACATTACAATTTCCATATATAGACACCTATGAATATAATAAAATGGTACGCAATTTTCATATATTAATGCGTATGAATTTAATAAAATGGTAAAATCTTAATAAATTTATTTTCTGGGTCACAAGTATAAAAATTAAAGTTGTATTAACATAGCATAATCTTTGAAAATTATAGTAAAATTATCCATATGTTAAGTTCTGTGACTTTCAAACATACTTTGTATCATTTACATTATGGATTTGTATCCATATGTTTTCTATCAAACTCTTTTTTATTGGCAAATGGTAAGTAAATTATTATAAAAGGTCATTTTATAATAATCATAAGTTTTTATAGATGAATTTTATGTAAACTATTAAAATTATGAATTCCCAAACGACCAAATCTGACTACTTTATGGCATATATTAGTCTAAATGACTAAAAAATTACTATAATCATATGCACGTTGATTGTTGAGTTGAAATTTCCTTTATTACTAGTACAAGTTCTTCTAATCAAAGCAAAATAAAATAAAATATCTTTTCCTTTTGTATGTAGTAGTTATGCTTAATAGAAAATTATTAAACCATTTTTACAATACATTATTTCTCCTAAAATTTGTAACATTTTCCATGACCTCTAACCTTATCAATAATACTAACCACCGACATGTAGATAATCTTAAAAGCAAAAGCCATCAATATGACAAAAAAAGAATGTTTTCATGCTGAACGAAAAAAATTGCGATTCTATATAGAATCAAAGAAATTCATCATGAATGAGAATGAATTGCAAAGTTATCACATTTCTAATTTCATATGCATCCAAAATTTTATGCAGCATTAGTTTAGAAGAACTTTCCTTTTTCACACTAGGGAACTAATCACAGTCTCTACGTCTCTTTTATTTATTGTTTAACCATTAAATAGGGGGGGTCAAAGTTGTTAGCAGTAAAATACTAAATAAATTTAATTCCATTTCAAACTCTAGTTAATTGTATACTAATATTTTACACCACAATCAATTGAACACCAATTTCCTTTTTTTTAAGTAGTTATTATTTTTTTTATAACTTAGGTTAAATATTTACATATAAAATAATAGCAATAAAATGCCCATCCTCGGATCAATGGAACTTCACTGATTGTTAATAAAACTAATATTGCAGTGATAACAATTAGTCTACAGAATGAAAAGTCAATGGCAACAATTGCTAAAATATAGCAATTTTTAATCATAGGAAAATAAACAACTAAGTTCACAAAATATTGTACTTTTATTGTTTAAAAAATCTAAACTTGTTGACTAAATTCAAAATAGTTCTATTGTCAAAAATATTTTTTGTGAGACCCCGGTTAGTTCTTAAGTTGGATATTATGTGATGCTAATTATTTGTGTGGTAAAATTTGGGTTTTAGGGTTAATTGGAAAACCCTAATTTGGGTTATGATTAAAACTCTAGTTTTTATATCAATCACAAGTTTGAGTTGTAGTTAGAGTTTGTTATGCTAGTGTGTGGTTTAATATAGGATTCGATCCATTTTATATAGGTTAGGTAATTTTAAAAGGTTAGAAAATCCTAAACTAGTAAAACCTCTAGTGTTATAACTTATTAGAACCCTAAGTTGGGGTTAAAACCCTTATTTTTGCCTATGACAAGAAAGTTGTTATTTATTTGCTTTTATGTGAGATAAGGTATGATTAAGTATAGGTGGTTAAGATAGGAGTGTGATTAGTGAAGAAATTAAGTGTGGTTAAGTGTTTTAGACTAGATTAACTTTATATCCTATGGAGTTAATTGAAAGCTTTCTATATATGTTTGGGCAATAGTGTAAGAAAGAGAAATTAAAGGTGTAAGGGCTAAGGAGCAAATTGGGAGCTTTTATGTGATTGGTGGTGTTGGGAAATATCTTCCAAAGCTTTGACTCATCTTATATATCATAGGATTTCTAAGACAAACATAAGAAATAAAACAAAGCAAGACTAAAGAGAGAGAGAGAGAGAGGGCCGAGAGTGAGGTGAAGAGGAGAAGCAAAATTTCTTCCAATTTCTTTCAAGTTTAGCCAATCATCTTGAGCTTGGAGCTTAGGGCAACAATCTTGCCACTTGATTGTGGTGGTTTGATCATCAACAAGGCTTGATTGAAGGTAAATCATTTGCTTTGAAAGTTAATTCTTGGTGATTAAGTCTTGAAACCATGTGAAGTGATGTTTTTGGTTGTAAATATGAACTTGGATGGTTTATATGATGAATATTGAGTAATTTATTGGTTTCTTGTAGTGGTTTATTGCTGCCCAAATTTCGGTTAAGGCTATGGGAGAATTAGGGGTTCTTGTTTCATGGTTATTCAAGTTGATTTGGATGATTGTTTGGCTTGTAAGTGGAGTCTTTGATGTGTTAATCTCACTTGAATGGTTGATTCTTAGCAAAATCAGATTTGGCCTTGAAACCCTAGTTCTAGGGGAAGTTAGTTTTGTTGAGTTAAGGCTTTGATGATTAGGGTTTGAGTAGATAGGTTTGGAGGTTAATAGAACTTGTATGATTAGAGCATAGGAAATGGTTAGTAGTTGTTAGGTTTGAGGTTAAGTTGGGAGAGGGATTTCAGGTCTTTTGTGGAGCTATTAGGAGCTGGTAAGTGTGTGTTTATTTGGTAGGAGTTTGGCAAGGAAACCTTGCATGAGAACCATAAAAAAGGACGGTACGTTTGTGGCGCGCGAAACCGGTCAATCTGGAAAACAGGGCAGCCCAGAATCCGAACTTTGACTCCATTTTTTCTTTCTGCTACGTATTGATTTAGAGTTTACCCAAAACGTAAAACTTGTAGCTTCTTAAGTCGTTGTTGTGCTTGCAAAATTTCAGCACAATCCGATCAGTATAGCCTGAGTTATGACCAAAACACTAATAGCTATGCAAAACTGTTGATTTGGGTGACGTTTCTTGATTTTGCTTCTGACCGTGCTCAGCTCAAATTGATAACGAAGGAACTGGGTGTTGAGATCTTCATAAGACTTGTATAACTTTGTTTTAGATTCAAAATGGTATAGAATGCGTCCAAATCCGAGTTCCATAGCTCTAGTAAAAGCCAAAACAAAATCGGGTGTCAGAACTGCCATTGAAGTTGGATAGTTCTGACAAGAATTTTGGACCCGTTTTTCCATATACTCTGTACTGATTCAGCTTCTGATCAAAACACAAAAGTTATAGCCTTATAAATGAGCTTTCCAATACCTCTGGAATTTCTTAATTCCGATTTCAGAGTCATGATTTAAGGTTGTTCAAACAGGGCCTGTTCGGTAACCTAAATTGAAACGGCCAGGACTGTCTTGTGTATTTTTTCTCTAGTTATATTGTGATCTGACTACAGTGCCTTCATGAAAGTTGTAACTCGTTCTCTTAGCTTCGAAACGGTGTCTCACAAACTTTCATCCGACATTCCTAACCTAACTTGTAGTCAAAACAGTTTTGGGCGGCAAATCTGCTCATTTACGTTTGCCGGCCGTTTCCGCTTCCGTTCTCCATTTCCGCGCGCGTGTGTATCCGTTTTGCTGTTTCGCTTTATTTGTGCATCTTAGTAGTTGTTTGTGTGGTAATGTGGTGTAATCTTTTATTTCAGACGGTGACGGGTTAGACGGTGCCAGTGGGGCCTACTAGCTGGGATACGTGACGTGATCTTTACATTATGCTATACTTGATCTTTATGTAAGTATTCAGGCCGTTTTTTGTGTATAACTTGCTTATGTGCTTTGGCATGGATGAGAGGGTACTTAGGCGAGGGTGTACTTGATCACACTCGACCTAAACCCTAAATTGTACTTGTGCTTCTTAATGAGCTGTGTATATATGAATTATTTTGGTGCTGAACCCCTTGAGCTTGTAGCTCGAGGTGACTTTTGTGAAATTTGTGAAATATGATGAAGTTATGGGCCCGATCTCAAGACCTAGACGGATTATTCGGGCCGGCCGGGGCTTGGTTGAAACCAGTCCAACCTAGTCTTAAGGTCACCAAGTTTGTGGTTCTGTGAACCAAGTTTGTGAACCGAGCTTGTGAACCAAGTTCAATTTTGTTTCGTTTGCTCGAGCCATTTTGTGAGGTGACCGGCCAGTGTGGGTGATAAGGTGTACGGTGGGAGTAAGTGGAGTTCTACGGACCCTTATTTGTGATCGACGGAGTGTCGACAGGAGGTCACACATGGTACATGACGTGGCTTTGGAGCCAACCTGTATCCTTAACTTGTGTTGTTACTTTTATAATTTCGATTTGACATCTTTGTGATTTAATTGTTCGTATTACTGTGAAATTTACGTTTTTACCCCTGTTTACTTACTAAACATATAGCTTACCCCTTTCCCTTTATTTTCCTAAACAGGGGCCGACGCGGGGAACTTTTGGCACTATCACTTGGATAGTTAGGTTTGGTTTGTAATAGCTGGACAACTAAGATGTTTATTCTTGTTTTAGTGACCAGTATGAGGACCCCTCTTTGGGTCTACTTTATATTTTTGGTTATTAGCATAAAATAATGTAGTAGTCTGGATAACTCCTTTTGAGAATATAAATACTCTTTTGGGATTGAATATATTGTGAATAGTACTCTTTTGGTTTATATAGTTTTATTACTTTGTGTTTCAAGTCCTGGCGCGAGCTAGGCCGGCGTCCCGCCGATACCCTCGGATTCGCGCTTGGGAGAAGTGGGGCGTCATAGGTGGTATCAGAGCGCCTAGGTTAGAGGGCTTGGTCAAGTGGGATATACGTGATAGGCTTTACATATTTCTATTTAAGATGAATGGCATAAATTAAGCTGAAATGCCGGTGCACTGACGACTTAATGTTTAGTAGGTATGGATCCGGATAATCCTAGTGGTGCGGGACCCAGTGGCATGGGATCGGGACCGAGACCTCCGAGTGCTGGGTGTCCAGTGAATCAAGTGTTACGCCGGCGCATACTTAGATACCAGAGGAGGCTTGGGGGCCCATATACTCTATACTCACCTTTTGGCCGAATGAATCGGTCATGTGAGTGTCGACATACTTATGGTTACCTTGATGAGGTCGTCCTGGCAGTGGACGACGAGTGACATCGCCTGGAGAAGGCGAACGATCGCTTACTTCGACAGCTCGAGGAGGCCAGAAGGGTGGCCCACGGGCAGGCTTTGCGCATCCGGGAGCTGGAACAGGGCCTTAAGGATGAGGAGGAGCGGACGGATGCTTTTCGTCGACAGCTTCATGACACACACCAGCACCTCTTCGCCATGAAGGGGCAGCTGAGGGAGCGGGCCCGGGGAATTATGTTGGACTGTGAGGTCCTATTGGATGTGCCCGCAGAGGCACCGCCACGAGCTATCAGTCCAGAGCCGATGGATGAGGTTGACACCTTGGGCTCTGTTGGGGATTGGGCCCCTAGGGGAGGCGTTTAGGGTCGCCTTTGTACATTCTTTTGACTATCTGGCGGATTACTTTTGATAGAACTGGCATGGCTAGTTTCTTTTCTTATTTGGTTGACTGACTAGATTTTTGGAGCCGGAGTGCTCATGTGTATACCAGGTTTCGTACCGGCTGGATGTCGGGTGATTTGTATCTCTTTTAGTATGACTTTGTAAATATATATGTGACTTTAGTGTATACTTTCTGTATATAACCTTTTGTGTACATATATGTATATAGTTGAAAATAACCTTTCTGGGTTCATCTTTTGTGTGACTCTTGTATATGTGCATTTTCATTTGGTATTTTCTACCTTGTTCATATTTTGAATAATAAGTGTACATTTTATGGGGATTTATAGGCTTTGAATCTAAATGGATTCCGGTGGTCGGGGTAGAGGTAGAGGGCGAGGACGAAACCCTGGAAGGGGAAATGAACATGAGCCAGATTAAGTAGCTACAGCCATCCGCTGATGGCTGACCTGTTAGAACGTATGGTTGACCAACAGGGTCAGGGCGATGGAAATACTACAGGAAACCCTGGAAATAATCCAAGAAATCATGAGGGGGTGGACCGTGCCTTAGAACGGTTCCAAAAATTTGCACCTCTAAAATTTATAGGTGGACCTAATCCTGACCTAACAGAGGGTTGAATGGACCGTATGATGGATATATTTGCCGCACTTGGGTGTTCGGAGGAATGACAGATATCTTTCATTGTTTTTCAGTTTGAGGGGGATGCTCGAGCTTGGTGGAATGTGATTAAAGCCATGTGGGAGGCGCGAACAGACCCCCTGGACGTGGGTTAATTTGACACGGAAATTTAATGAAAAATATCTGCCGCCCATTGTGCAAGAGAAACGGGAAGATGATTTTATCCGCCTGCGTCAAGGGGCATTTAGTGTGGCGGAGTATGAAACCCAGTTTGTAAAACTCTTTCGCTTTTCCCCAGATCTGGTGCTAACGGAGCAAAAATGAATCCGCCGTTTCGTTCAAGGTTTAAATGTGGAAATCCAGGAAGCACTAGCGGCCGCACAACTGAACACATTTAGTCAGGCACTAGAAAAGGCACAAAGAATTGAGACAGCTAGGGGACAAGTAAAAGCCTTCCATAACGGAAAAAGAAAACAACCTAGCTGGTCAACGTTGCGACCGGACAAGACTCGAGAAGCGAGTCACCTTCTAAGATGAGTAGAAGAACAGATGGTCCACGACCCGCGGGGACCCCAAACCAGGGTAATTTTGGGAGAGGTCAGGTAGGGCTAGGGCCCCACAGGAGTGCCCAGCGTGGAGGGTCAAGTGTGGGCATTAGGCCGACCTGTGGTTTCTGTGGGGGCAATCACACTAACGATAATTGTTGGAAGAATAGTTCAGTATGAAAATGTTTTAAATGTGGTAGCACAGAACACAGAACATTTGATTGCCCAGTGTCCTAAGATGCAGAAGGAGGGACTTAAGTCACCGACAGAAGGGACCACAATGCAACAGACAAACGTAGGGGGAAATCGACCCAAAGGACCAGCTAGAGTACATGCAATGGGTCAACAGGAGGTGACTAACCCTTCGGCGGGTCAGGAGGTGACTAACCCTTCGGCGGGCATCGAAGGTACGCTCTCTTTTTTCGGCGTACCGCAAGTGTTTTAATAGACCCTGGTGCCACGCACTCTTTTGTAAACCCTGCATTTATGGTTCACGAACAAAGATATTAATTTCGAGAACGAAATTGTTCTAAGAGGGAGATGTTGTGGACCCCGGTTAGTTCTTAAGTTGGATATTATGGGATGCTAATTATTTGTGTGGTAAAATTTGGGTTTTAGGGTTAATTGGAAATCCCTAATTTGGGTTATGATTAAAACTCTAGTTTTTGTATTAATCACAAGTTTGAGTTGTAGTTAGAATTTGTTATGCTAGTGTGTGGTTTAGTATAGGTTAGGTAAGTAAAATCCATTTTATATAGGTTAGGTAAGTTTAAAAGGTTAGAAAATCCTAAACTAGTAAAACCTCTAGTGTTATAACTTATTAGAACCCTAAGTTGGGGTTAAAACCCATATTTTTGCCTATGACAAGAAAGTTGCTGTTTATTTGCTTTTATGTGAGATAAGGTATGATTAAGTATAGGTGGTTAAGATAGGAGGGTGATTAGTGAAGTAAATAAGTGTGGTTAAGTGTTTTAGACTAGATTAAGTTTATATCCTATGGAGTTAATTGAAAGCTTTCTATATATGTTTGGGCAATAGTGTAAGAAAGAGAAATTAAAGGTGTAAGGGCTAAGGAGCAAATTGGGAGTTTTTATGTGATTGGTGGTGTTGGAAAATATCTTCCAAAGCTTTGACTCATCTTATATATCATAGGATTTCTAAGACAAACATAAGAAATAAAACAAAGCAAGACTAAAGAGAGAAAGAGAGAGAGGGGCGAGAGTGAGGTGAAGAGGAGAAGCAAAATTTCTTCCAATTTCTTTCAAGTTTAGCCAATCATCTTGAGCTTGGAGCTTAGGGCAACAATCTTGCCACTTGATTATGGTGGTTTGATCATCAACAAGGCTTGATTGAAGGTAAATCATTTGATTTGAAAGTTAATTCTTGGTGATTAAATCTTGAAACCATGTGAAGTGATGTTTTTGGTTGTAAATATGAATGTTGATGGTTTATATGATGAATATTGAGTAGTTTATTGGTTTCTTGTAGTGGTTTATTGTTAGTCCCACAGACAACCAAGAGGGGGGGGTGAATTGGTTTGATTAAAATCTTAACCAAGTTTATGCACTTTTTCGTTAATGAAAATTTACCTTCCTTTTTAGTAATGATCAACCAAGTAGATTAGAAGACAATAGCAATATTGATCGGAGAAGCAAGTATAGATAAGCAATGAAGATTTTATTAAACAGAAATGTAAAATAGAGAAACAAACCAAGTGTCTACCAAGCTTTACCCAAACTTGAAGACCAAACACAAGGAAGAGCAACTTCTCTTTGATGAAAGTCGATCAACTAGATGTACAATGGAGGGAGCACTTCCTCCTTGCCCTAAGCCTCACTTAGTCAAGCCAAGAAGTTTTACAATCACTCAGAAAACCCTCAACAGAGCTACACTAAAGATCCTTTCACTCACAAAAGAAAAGCTCAACAGAAATTCACACCACTTTAAAACAAATCTGCTTTGGAGACTATTTTCTAGCTAAAATATCTCACTAGATCTTGTAAACAAAGTGTGCAAAAGTCTCTACTTCGTTCAGACCAGTTTTATTTTAAAGGGAACCAGAAATGGGCTTCATCAATGCTTCCAACGGATAGAAGGCAGCTGAAGAGTCAACTAGCCGTTGGGGCTGTCGGACGTCCGACGATCGAATCATCGTCCGAACCAATCGTCCGATGATAGCCAAGTTGAGGTTCGGACGTCCGATAAGTTCTTTGTCGTCCGACAGCACAGCGTCCGACCTTGGGCCGAGAGCAAGCAAGTTATCTTGGAATTTTTCGGACGTCCGATGCGATTGATTAGCGTCCGATGGCAAGCGTCCGATCCTTCCGGACGTCCGATGCTTCTATGTGAGCGTCCGACGGTGCTTCCTTCCTGATGTTCTTCATCCTTTCGGACGTCCGACAGTTTCCTTTCGGCCGTCCGACCTGATTGTCCTGTTTTTGCTTCACATTTTGGTTGTTTTGCTTTTGATGACATATTCGAACCTGATTCTTGGATAGACAAAAACACTTGTTTTTGAAGAAGGTTAGATAAACATTTCAAAGTGCCAAGAATGACACACTTAAAAGACAATATCTTTGATCGGAACAAAACAATGCTTTCTTTGTTCCATCAGGCCTGATCAAAGTATTCACTTTCTTGGACTGTATTTCAAAGAACTTTTGTGATCATCAAAACCAAGAATAACATTCTCCCCCTTTTTGATGATGACAAAACAAAAGTTTGAAATGAAATTTGATGATTGCAATGAAAGCTCCCCCTTTCAAAATAGACAAGAACTCCCCCTGCCATAGTGAATCAAAGAACTTTTGAAAACCTCCCCCTCACTAGACTGCCCAACCGAGTTTAGACAATTATCCAAAAACATGACAATTAAGTAACACACAACCAACATATCACCAATTCAATCCATCAGCAAAATCCAAATTTAATTCCAAATTTAATTAAACCATCAATCAATTCAACATATCCAACATCATCAAATCCTCATCAATCCATTCTCCCCCTTTTTTTCATCACAAAGGACAAGCCAAAAAACATCCATCTTATACACAAATACATCTTATCCAAAATGTAAACCAAAAACAATTCATGATAAACATCACCAGAATAAACAATTCATTCCATACACAAACATCACCAGTACTTAAACATCACCAATAACTTCCATCAAGATACTTAGAAATATCACAGAACTTAAACATAAACAAGAATATCCATTATATTACACCACAGTACTTAGATCATCCATCAAAACACACCAAAAGAAACTTAGAATATCCATAACATAACATATTCTAAAAGAGACAAACAAAATGCAAATGTCCTAAATGATGAACTAAGTGGATCCAGGTGTCCTCCGAGAGAGCTGATATTGGTCAAGATCCTCCTCTTCAGTGTCTTCATTATCTTCAGCAGCTTCTACAATTGGTGCCTTGCCTTTGTCTGATGTGGAAGGGCCATGAGGAGTCACAGGAGTTGCTGGATTCGGATCTGGAACTGATGAACCTGGATCAGTGGTTCGAGGTTCTTTGTCATGTGAGACTGCCTCAACCACAGGTGGAGGAAAAAGAAGATTCTTTTTGTCAAGAAAGGCAGTTTGTTGCTCAGAAGACATGGTGAGCATGAGACCATGTTCTAGAAGAAGAACATGCTGTTTGAGTTCTTGAAGAAGCTCAAGTACTTCATTACTGGAAGAGGAAGATGCTTTAGTGGCAGACTTCCTAGGGTGAATGGGAGTGAGTGAAATGGGTGAAGGATCATGTGCAGTCTTAGACCTAAGTTCACTAGAAGATGCACCCTTATAAGCCCATAGATTATCTTTGAAAACAAGATTTTTCCTTTCAAAATACCCTTTTGTAAAGGCATAAGAAGATGCTTCTTTAGGACAAACACCTAGAATAGGGACTTTGTTAAACTCAAAAATCTTTTGAAGAAACTTTCCATAAGATAATTTTCTGCGAGAATCAGTGGCATAGCGAAGTAAGAACTTGCACATGACAAAACCAAAATCAATACGTATTTTTTCTTGAAAACAATAAAAGAGGTACAACTCCATTTTGTTTGCATCAGTTCTGTGGCCATCAGTAGGCACAAGCAGGTTTGAAATGATAGAAAAAGCAATTAAATTCACAGGGGCCAGATCATTCAATTTAGCATCAGCAGGTGAGGAAAAACTTCTTTTGAAATAGGTTAACATTTTTGTCCCATCAAAATGATTTGCAGCAGTAGGAAGCTCTTCATAAGAAAAGAAATTAGCAATCTTATCTTTGCATAAACGTTCAATGGTAGTATTTAAAATGGAGTTCACAATTTCAGAGTCAATGATTAAGTCTACCCCATTAACCCTGGAAAATATTTCAGTTGGGTCAGAACCTTTCCTTAGATTAGCAAAAAATTGATGCAACATATCAGGATAGTAGACATTTGGCATAGAAATAAGATGTGACCATTTCTGGAAAGCAAATAGACTCAGAATGGATTCTAAACCTATGGAGCGAAATTCAGAGGGGTTTACAGTTCTTTGAGGGATGACACCCTTCTGGGATATCCAGGAGTATTTGTCTTTCGCAGCATCATCAAAGAATGTAGGAGGAGGAACTGATTTAGGAGGCGGTTGAGAGGAGGTCCCCTGTCCAGATTCAGGCTGAGATGTGGGTTGTGGAGTAGGCCGTGACATTTGACCCTTGATAGCTCCCCTTTTGAAGCGTTTGGATATCCGTTTGACAGTAGGAAGATCCTCATCCTCATCCCTGAGTGGATGCTTGCGTCCGGCAGTAACTTTTCCTCCCCTTAGATTCACCATTGTTCTAAATGTGTGGAATGGAGGATGCAAATGATGCACACAGCAGTAGGGAAGTGAATCGCACAGAAATTTTGGGACAAAAACACCTTGAACGAGATTTGACAGAGCGGTTATGCAAGAGTAGGGTTGTGAGGAAAATTTGGGGATTTGTGAAATGTTACTCAGTTTGGTGAAATGATCAGGAGAAATGAAACGCAAACGATGGGGAAATGTTTTGGTTGAGTCAATTTGGGAATGGTAGTTACAGAATGGTACGAATTTGAGAGTGAGGGAAGAGAGAGTTTTCGTCCGAGAGGAAATAGGATATGAAGAGACTGAAGCAAATAAGGAAGAAAGTTGATTTAAAACAAATGAGCCGTTGCACTGTCGGACGGCCGAACGAAGTTGTGCGTCCGACAGTTGCGTCCGAACAGGCGCAATTCTGGAAAATGGCTGAAGAACATCATCGGACGTCCGTTCATCTTCTTTCGGACGTCCGAAGACTTTGAGAAATATTAGGATGATTTTTCGATTATTCCTAATTTTGATCTTAGATGAATGAACTGATCTAATGGCAGAGCTTTGGTAAATATATCAGCAAATTGATCTTTAGAACACACATAATTTACACATATTTCACCTTTTTGAACAAGATCACGAATAAAGTGATGCTTTATATCTATGTGCTTTGTCCTAGAATGATGAATAGGATTTTTGGTCAAATTTATAGCACTAGTATTATCACAGAATACAGGCATGCAGTCATACAACAATCCAAAATCATTCAAAGTGTGCTTCATCCACAAAAGTTGAGCACAACATGCACTAGCGGCAATATATTCCGCTTCGGTTGTAGACAAAGATATTGCATTTTGCTTTTTGCTAAACCAAGAGACTAAACAATTTCCAAGAAAATGACAAGTTCCACTCGTACTCTTTCTATCCACATGACAACCTCCAAAATCAGCATCCGAATAACCATATAGATCAAACTCATTAGATCTAGCATACCAAAGACCATAGTCTAATGTACCTTTCAAATACCTAAAAATTCTTTTTACAGCATTCAAATGTGATTCTTTTGGACAAGATTGAAATCTAGCACACAAGCAAACAGCAAACATAATATCAGGTCTACTTGCGGTTAAATAAAGTAGGCTTCCGATCATACCTCTATAATGCTTTTCATCCACATGATTACCTTCTTCATCTTTGTCAAGCTTTGTAGAAGTGCACATTGGAGTTCCAACTTGTTTTGAGTCCTCCATGCCAAACCTTTTCAGCAATTCCTTGGTATATTTTGCTTGATTTATAAAAATTCCCTCAAGAGCTTGATGTATTTGAAGTCCAAGGAAGAAATTTAATTCTCCCATCATACTCATTTCAAATTCATTTTGCATAGTGGTGGAAAACTCCTTGTCGCGCCCCACTTTTTTGGTAAAAAAATAAAATAATTGTTTTTTTGTTGAATTTTATTGATTTGGGAAAAATGAATTTTGTTGATAAAAACAAAAATGGGTCTAAATGGGACTTTTGAAAATGCGACGATTTGACCCAAGAAAAATAGTTCAAAAAGGGTTTTTATATGAAAAATGGAGTCGCCACTTGGTATAGAGTTAGGGTGTACCAAGTCACCCAAAAAATGAAATTTTTAAAGAAAAAAGTAAGAAAACCCTTTTTAAACGACTCCTAGTCCACGTAAAACAAAGAAAAAGGTTCGGGAGTCACATTTGACGAAGGGGAAGGCAAGGATAAAAATCCAAGGCACCCCTTCGACCTAACCGAAGCTAGTTGCGTGATTTAACCCTTATTTTCCTATATTTTCTACCCAAAGTATGTATTGCAAATTGGATATGACTAATGGATGAGAAATGCAATCTTAAGTCTAGAAATGTCTCTGATGAGGCTTTTGATCCCATTCACATGAATTGTGAAGGTCAATAAGGAAAGACCTCATAGAAAATCATGAACGATGCAAATGAGGACTCAAATGAGAGTGTAAGCGTGCAAAGTGTAGGAAAAAGGTGCATGTGTGTAATTTGAAAGTATTTGTGTGCAAATGAATAAAAATATGAATGCTCGTGTGCAAGTGAATGAAAATAGTAAATATATAAGTAAAATAGGTGCAATGTGTGAAGTGAAAGGTAAAGAAAGTGAATGAGTGTGGATTTAAAATATATAATTAGTGAGGAAGATAGTGAGAAAATGATATGAAAATGCATGAACTTAGAGGAATGCATCAGGTCGGGTACGGGAATGACCTCTAATTTTTGTGATTTTAATTTCCCCTTTGATTAGAAGGAAAAACTAGCGTGCTAAGGCTATTTTGAAGCCACACTCGCTCGTTTCCCTTACCCAAGGGGGTTTCTCAGGCAAATGTACCCTAACTAGCATGAGATGCAAGACCTAAAGTGAGGGGAAAGGGGGTCGGGGGCCTGCAAAAAATGATAAAACTAAAAAGAATGCATGACATGTAATGAACATGCAAATATGTACTAACGAGGGAAAATCCCTAAGGGTCTAGCGTTGGACTAGCCCATTCTATGAATTCCGACTAGCGTTGGACTAGCGGAAACGTACATTCATCCATCACATTCATTTATAAATATAGAAAGCAAGTAGACATGCCAAAACACTCATAAACATATAGCACATAACACTTAGCATGCTCGACTAGATGCAAGGACCTAACAAAGCAAATTAACACATAATAACTAAGCATGCAAGACAAATAAGACGATTAAAGCCCTAACTATAACATTTGCTAGCTAAAACAAAGGGGAAAGGGAAAATGGACCAAATTACTTGCTATGCCCTATCTATTACAAGCCAAGAGGTGTACACATACCCCATAAATGAAAATAAAAGAAAGATTTAAAAATGAAATAAAAGTAAATAAATGAAAGGCATTAATAAACATTTAAGAAAACCAAGTAGGCATGCAATTTTCATTTAGCAAGTTGGATCACATAGGGAGATACAAAAAAAAAGATAAAAGAAAGTATACCGTCCCCTTTTGTGGTGCTAATAAGTTGGAAAAGGTTCTAAATTGGAGCTACAACCACTAAACAAAGGATTAATGCACCAATTTAATAGTAAATCAAACAACACAAATTTTTCAAAAACAAAAATTAAAGAATCACTAATAACTATGAAATTGAACCATTAGATCCCTTTAGATAATCAAACAAGTCCATATTCATCAAATGAAAATCCAAGTTAAAAGGGAAAGGAAACTCGAAGGACCCAATTGATTAATCTTTTCAAATGCTTAGGCCATGGTAGAATAAGAAGGGATTTGAGGGGTTAAAGAGCTATTATAAGAACTCTTTTCATGCAAAAACATGCAACCTACGAAGGAAACTTGTTTCTTTGGTATATAAAAATCCTCCAAACACACACTAAACCCCTCGGAATACAGATTTTCCATCAACAAGGGTGCCAAAAAAAAATGAAGAATCTTAACACCTCCTTAGGACCTTTTGAGAAGAAAATAGATGTAATAACATCAATAAAAGTAGACTGCAATAGATCCCTATTAAAATCAAGTTTGACCAATTCGCTACTGTGAGTCAAATATCTTTCTCCACTACACTCAAAGGAAGCAGGTAATGCAGCAAAAGCAAGAGACAAAGCATCACTTTAATCCAGAAATAATCACAAAAGATAAAAGTAAACATGAAATTGGATCAATCCAAGGCATTTAAAGGAAGGTGAACAGCCCATGTAAAATTTAAAACAAGTAGTGACTTGATTGCAAAAACTAAAGAAATTTGAGAGGTCAATTTGATTGATTTTCCCAATTTTTTGGGTCATACTGGCATAAGGGGAAAACTTGAGGGGGTTAAGAGGCAATTTTGAAACAATTTTTCCATGCAAATTCATGCAAGCTACGTGAGACTTAAACTACTGCAACTAAAAATGCAACATGTTCTCTTTTGCTTCCAAGACAAAACCAAACGCACAGCTTATTGTTCAAGCTCGGATTTCAAACCCAAACACACAACTTTAATCTAGACCCAAACTCCATACTCACCACCATCCAATCAGGTAGAAAATCTAGAAATATTTCATGCCAAACTCTGGAAAATCATGCAAACATGTAAAGGAAAAAAAAACAAAAGGCTGCTGCAATCTCTTTGCGATTTCTACACCATTTCAGTCGAGATTTCATCATGCAAACGAGTTCACCAAACCCAGATTTTAACTATCAATTATCAACTAAATCAAACCCAAGATTTAAATGTACAAACAAAGTGATGAAACCGACTTGTAAGCTGTTGCCGAATAGAGCATTAAACTAATGCAGCAAAAATGATGTGAGAAACGTTTCTGCAATTTTCTTATAAACTCAGATTCTTATCACAATCTTGATTAGATGTAATTAAACTCAACGTCACAACTTTAGACCAAGCCCACAACTAAACCCACCATCATAATCCAAACAAACAAAAAAACCAAGAAGATATCATGCAAATTTCTGGAATAAACATGCGTGCAACAGATTTTTGTTTCACTCAAATTTCTGGTTTACACACAGCCAATTAATCTCATGCAGGGCTTAATCATCCAGTATTTAGTTAGCTAAACACACAACCAAGCGAGGATCAAGCACTTTCCAGCAAATTTCATACTAAAATACCCAAAACAACTCCATCGGCTAAGCTGGAAGATTGGTCTAACAATCCAGCAACATCCAACAAAATTTTCCAGCCATACAACCGAATTCCCAGCCATAAAGATCACATGCAAGACCAAATAACAAACTATCTATCAGATTGGATCCGAAATCAAGTTCAAATAATATCCATAACCATCAAAATTTCCAGAAATTTTTCTGTTTAGCCCGGATGATCTTGCCTTAAGGCAGATTGCACTTTTGAATTTTTATTCCTCTGTTTTATCAAACTGATTGGCTACATGCAGGGCCTAAGTACTCATTATTAGCTGCATATTTATGATTATAAGCCCAAATTACAAAAATCAAAACCAATTTAAGCTGCACTACTCCAAGCAAGCTCACGGCAAAATTTCTAGCCAAGACAGAATTTTCCACAGCTTTGTTTTTACCATTTGATTGCGAAACTTAACACATGCAAGACTCTAATCCTGATAATCATCCAAAATCCAATTAGATAAACATCTTTCATGCTCAGATTGTCCAAATTCAGACCCATTCAGCAGCCAAAATAAAACAAGTGCATCAAGCTCACGGCAGGAGCTTTATATCTAACCAGAATTTCAAACAATCCTGCTCCCGGTTGGCTTGTATGCAATCTGACTTTGTATCTTTTCAATTTTCGGACTTAATCAAGGTTAATTAGTTTCATGCAGAGCTAAATCATCCAGACTTTGGTTAGTTAAACATACATATAGCTCAGATCACCAAAACTTGGTCAACCGAAACTGCAAATTTCCAGCTTAAACTCTCGGCAACCATTTTCTTCACAAACAGATTTTTCTATAACTTAAATTATCATCTAACCACACAATCCTCACATGCATGCCCTTAAACAACTTCATCAACCTATAAACATCTAGTCTAGGTCCAGAAATTACCTCAGTTTGGAGCTCAACACCCTCGGCTAGCTGCCAAAAAATGTTTCCCTCCTCTCGGCTGTCCAGAAATTGCAGCCCGCAACTCTTCCTCTCCCTTGCTCAAGCTTGCGTCTCAGCTCAAGGCTGAGCTCGGTTTGTGTAAGCTGTGGAGTTGGTGGTTGTGGTCGAGCCCAGCTGATGGAAGATGAAGAAGAAAATGATATCTCAGCAGTGGTGAAGGAGGTGAAGGCAGACGGTCCACACCCTTCCTCTTACTCACACTCTCTCGGTTGGTCTTACGGTGAAGCTGGGATTGAAGTTCGGTCCTCCCTTTTTCTCTCTGTCGTTAACTCCAAAGTAGTTAGTCACTCACGGCTCAAGGCAGACAAGCAAAAATGGAATCCGGAGATATTGTGTTGAGTAGTAGAAGCTGGAATAATCCAGTCATTCGCGGTAGTGGAGGTTGAGTATATATGTGATAATGGAAGATGGAACCGGCAATAAGGATGGAAGGTGCTAGTATATGAAGTGGAAAAATGGATTCGGCCGAAATGGAGTTGTGATTTTTATTTTGATTTTTTTCCTTTTTTGAAATTAATTGAATAAAACTGATAATAGAAAAAGATAACAAACAACAAAAACAACAAAAAAAAGTAATTTAATTAACAATGAGTAAAAACTAAATAAACTAGAATCAACAAAAATACAATTTTCCATTTTTCATCAATTTTCATCATTTTTTCTTTTCCTCAACTTAATAATTTAACAAAAATAATAGTAAAACTAAATAAAAACAACAATTTTAATTACAAACACATCAAAGTAAACAAACTAAAATAACAAAATTACCATTTTCGATTTTTCTTTCATTTTCATCATTTTTCATCATTTTTCCCTTCTTTTTTTCACAAATTTTACGTTAAAACTTAAAACTAAAACTAAAACTAAAACGTGAACAAAATTAATATGACAAATAATTAGCAAATAAAAGACAAATAAAAAGGTAACAACTAAAATGCAGACAATCTAAAACAAAATCATGAATTAGATGCAACATACAAACTATTTAAAAATTTGGTGTCTACAGTTTGCCCCTCTTTGTTTGAGTTTTGAAAAAACTTGAAACAAAGAAGTAGACACCAAATACTTACCTGTGGTATTCGGCTGCAAAATAATTCGAACAGACAGGAATTTTTTTTAAAAAAAAAAAAAAAACGGGACTGACCCGAACGAGGAATTTAAAACGGGACTGACCCGAACAAGGAATTTAAAACGGGACTGGCCCGAACAAGGAATTTAAAACGGGACTGGCCCGAACAAGGAATTTAAAACGGGACTGGCCCGAACAAACAATTTTTTAAAACGGGACTGGCCCGAACAAGGAATTTAAAACGGGACCCGAACAAGGAATTTAAAACGGGACTGGCCCGAACAAGGAATTTAAAACGGGACTGACCCGAACAAGGAATTTAAAACGGGACTGCCCGAACAGGAATTTAAAACGGGACTGCCCGAACAGGAATTTAAAACGGGACTGCCCGAACTTTAAAACGGGACTGGCCCGAACATTTAAAACGGGACTGACCCGAACAGGAGTTTAAAAACGGGACTGACCCGAACAGGAAATTTAAAACGGGACTGACCCGAACAGGAATTTAAAACGGGACTGACCCGAACAGGAGATTTAAAACGGGACTTCACTGGGGAAGTTTGAGACGATGAATTGAATTTTTACCTGAGAGTAGTTCAAATTTTTGTACCTAAAGAGAGATTGGATCTCTGTAGTTGAAGCGATGGCTGACGTTGGTCCTTATAATCCAACTTTGCAAACAACATTGCTTTAGATTTGAAAAAGAGAATGATCGCTTTTGTTTGTGAACGCAGTGTTCCTGCAAGAAAAGAATAAATGATAATGGATTTGCCACCATTATTTGATCCAGTTTGCCTTGAGAGTCGTGTAAACATGAGTCTTGTGATGCTTTTATTTCGGCTCGGCGGCATCTGCCTTAAACCTTTCAATTTTTGGGTCTGATAAAATGCAGATTTATCACGTCACCCAATCCAGGTGGTAGCTTTATTGTATATTATTCCCTGTAACTGATGATTGAATCCCCTATCTTTGCACAAACCTCAGGGTTTATCATTCATTTGAATTCGATGGTGCAAGAATGATGCATGAAAATTAGTCATATAAAATCAACGTATATGCAAGATAATTTCCTATGTTAAACAAAAATGAGCATGCAAAAGAATGTATACAATCATAAGCATTCATACACAAATAATTGAGAACAACCAAGAGGTTTATAAAGATACATTTTGCAAAAGAATATTTGTAAGGAATAATACAAATTTAGCCGATGACTATCATATTCAAGACTTTGGATATTTTCTCTTTGGAACCCGATATTGGCAGAAGTATCACAAATATGAGGAGAACCCTAAATGCACCAGGTCACCAGCTGTTCCTTCTCGCGCTCGTCTGTTGTGAAAAACCCGCCTTGGCGCCCTTTCGGGTTTTCACCAAGGTTGCCCCTCCCCTTTTTGTTTTTGCTTTTTTTTTTTCTTTTTGTCTTTTCTTTTTGTTTTTGTTTTCTTTTTCTTTTTTCCCTTTTTCTTTTTTTTTTTTTTTTTTTACGAGGCGCCCTTTCGGGTTTTCACCTAAAGAATAAAGACACATCTCGACCATGATCGACTCAGAAATATGAGTTAAAGGTTTCAGGCATCAGTAAAATGCACTTCCCTTGTAGATTAGGCGAAGGCATTACGGACATCACTTGCCAGTTGATTATCAAATTTTGCTAATAGAAATGCAACAAATGACGGAAGCCAGGACTTTGGGCTTTGTGATGAGGTCAGGTGGGGTGCTTTGAAAAAGGTTGAAGGTTGAAAGCAGATTTGATACGAAGGGTGAAATAACTTGAGATTGCACTATCCGAAAACAACTCCAAGACTGAGGAAAATTTGCCCCAGTTTGATCAGCTTTTTCTCTTTTTGCATTTTTCATTGCATTTTCCTCACTTTTTGCATTTTTCTTTGAAAACTAAATTTGCCCCAGTGTGGGGTTCTTTTCCCTTTCTTTTGCTCATCTCTCTTTCAAAAATTAAAATTTTGCCCCAGTGTGGGGTTTGCAATTCTCAGGGGTTATCAAACGAAATTTGTCAATTCTGATGGCTCAAAGGGGACAAGTAGAGATAAAATGTTTTTAGTGTAAAAGAAGATGGCCTGACTTGCATTTCGCCATTTGCATGGATTTCTTAAAGAAAATTTGCATTATCAAATGAAAAACTTTTTGCACATATCTGAGTTGATGGGTTGAG
This sequence comes from Coffea eugenioides, assembly GCF_003713205.1. Taxonomy (NCBI): domain Eukaryota; kingdom Viridiplantae; phylum Streptophyta; class Magnoliopsida; order Gentianales; family Rubiaceae; genus Coffea; species Coffea eugenioides. Next base: position 66,523,312 of record NC_040036.1, read on the forward strand.
GGAATGCTCGTCCATCCATTTCTGCTAGGATAAGGGCTCCGCCAGGTAATACCTTTTGGACAATGAACGGCCCTTGCCAGTTTGGAGCAAATTTGCCTTTAGCTTCATCTTGCATCGACAAGATTCGCTTTAGCACTTTGTCACCTTCTTCAAATGCCCGCCGATGGACCTTTTTGTTGTAAGCCCGGGCCACACGCTTTTGATAACATTGCCCATGACAGATAGCATTGAATCGCTTCTCATCTATCAAGGTCAGTTGCTCATGGCGCTGCTTGATCCAATCGGCCTCCTCCAATTTAGCTTCCATAAGGATTCGTAGCGACGGAATTTCAACCTCAGCTGGTAATACAGCTTCCATCCCATACATAAGTGAATATGGCGTTGCCCCAGTCGATGTCCGAATAGAAGTCCGGTACGCCATCAATGCATAAGGCAACTTTTCATGCCAATCGCGACGCTTTTCTGTCATTTTGCGGATAATTTTCTTCAGATTCTTATTTGCGGCTTCTACAGCTCCATTCATCTGAGGCCTATAAATGGCAGAATTGCGGTGTTTGATTTTGAACTGCTCACATAGTCCATCTACCATGTCATTGTTCAAATTCTTGGCATTGTCCGTGATAAGCGTTTCGGGTACTCCGAAACGACAGATGATGTGATCTCTCAGGAAATTGGCCACTACCTTCTTCGTGACATGTTTGAATGACTCTGCTTCAACCCACTTGGTAAAGTACTCGATCGCCACCAATATAAATCGATGTCCATTTGAAGCGGGAGGATCGATTGTACCAATCACGTCCATACCCCACATTGAACAGGGCCATGGGGCGGTCATGCTATGCAACTCAGTGGGTGGAGCGCGTATAATGTCACCGTGCATTTGGCATTTTATACATCTCCGGACAAAGTCTATACAATCATGCTCCATAGTAAGCCAGAAGTATCCGGTTCTCATGATTTTCTTTGCTAGCAAATGGCCATTCATGTGAGGTCCACAAACGCCACTATGCACTTCTTTCATCATATATTGAGCCTCATCCTCATCAATGCACCTTAAAAGGTTCAAATCAGAGGTTCTTTTGTACAACACTTCACCATTTAAGAAAAATTTGGAAGCCATTCTACGCAGAAAACTCTTGTCTTTTGTACCAGCATGCAGAGGGTAAGACCCAGTTTTAAGAAACTCCTTAAGATCACTATACCAGGGAACATTGTCAAAAGACTCATTTGCAACCCAGCAGTGGGCAGGCTTGTCTTGAAGTTGAACTTGGATTGGTTCGATCTTTAATTCATCTGGATACTGGATCATGGAAGCTAAAGTGGCCAAAGCATCAGCAAATGCGTTTCGGGCTCGAGGGAGATGTCTGAATTCCAAATTTTGAAATTGTTTGGCCAGAGTGAGCAGACTACAATGGTAGGGTAGAATTTTTGAATCTTTGGTTATCCATTGCT